>NC_056733.1:1618731212-1619031212 GCF_019279795.1 Protopterus annectens | reverse complement strand
TGACACAGGTAAATGCTCTGTGACTACTGTTCCGAGTTCCAAGGGCTTACTGTATGCAGAGTGGTTTCGCTGGAAAAGAGGACGTCCATCTTAAGGGATAGTTGATTCCTCTGATGTGCCATGAGTATAGGTATGAGAAGACTGGAAACATTATTCAATCTTTGAAACATATATATTTATGCACCCATTGCCAGCGACATTATCAACATTCTTCCTGTTAAATTTTGTTTTGAATTCACTTCACCTGTTAAAGCTTCTTTTAGTTACATATATTTGTGGTAGTGGATGGCATCTCCAGTGACCTGCCATGTACATTTGCCAGTGCATAAAGGGAACCTTTGAGAAACTTTGGGCAAAAGGTAAAAGTTTCCATTCTGTGACTTTTTAGTATGGGGGATAGGAAATTCCTGAGTGTGTTTCAGGAGTACAGTTTTAACTGGTGTAGTTTTAGAGACTTGTTTATGTACTTTAAATGGTCTGTGTCCTTTCCAGGACTTGCAGTGAGAATATGTTTTCCCAAAGGGGAATTTACACACTTAATCACCTATGAAAACTTGAAGTGAAACTCCATATCAGAAGTATTAACCTATTTGTCAGAGTTGATGTAACGTAAAGCCTCTAGTAGGCTAATATTTTGGTTTTATACTGACTACTTATTTTCAGGCCTTTCTGGAAAATGTTTATATCTTTTTAGATGTAATGGGACAGAACTTTAAATATGACAGTTGTAACAAAGAAAAGAGTTGTTAAAGGCAGTATAACCTAACCTTAGAATCTTGGTTGTCCACAATGACTGATATATAACTGAAAGTTTCTTCTTAGATTTCTTTTGATTCCCCAACATATTTCATACATTTATCTTGGTATTTCATCAGGGTGTTAGAAGTATTAAGAATGAGCACAGTATTAACGGGAACATATGTTTTGGACATGATCAAAACTAATGGATTTCTGTTGTGGAATAAAGGGGAATATGTGCTGCCTTTGTGAAGGCCTGCCTTTCATTTAGAGCAGGGATAACTTTCCATCCAGTGTTCCTATGTGAGAGAGAGTTAGAACAATGAATGTTGTGTTTCAATGAGGTATTAGTAGCTCAGAAGTGTGTTTCATGTATGTGGATAACTGGAGCCCTCTCTCTCCATAGATATCCAGATTAAAGAAGGGAGTAGAAAATAGAGAGAGACTGCAAAAGCAAGGCTGCATTAGTTGTTATGTCAGGTGACTCAGAGTAATCTGAAGAGCTACAATTGATGAACAGCTAAATAATTTAATACCATATTAGAGATCAAGCACTACATCCTCTGCTACTGTGAGGGAGAAAGGAAAAAATAGTTCATGATTTTGTATAGCCATTGTTTCTTAATAAGGAGACAGGATGCATGCGTGGGGTATTTTTTTTATTACTTGAAATAGACACTTTCTAGGAACATTATTGATTTATATCTGTGAAATGTAAACAAGCATTTTTAAATTATCTTATTATAATGTCTTTGTAATATCTTAATGTAATGTCTTTTTAATACAAGTTTCTTTTTGATTAAAAATGCCACTGATTGCTGTCTGGATTAGTAGGTTCATGTCAGTAGATCATCAGCAATTATAGTGAATGCAAAAACTCTGAAACCAAGCTGCCAAAACTCCTTTCAGTGAAACTCCGAGTAGGTTTTGTTTTTACATGCTGGCAAGCCTCCCTGTACCATCACTGTGGAGGGAACAATCCTCACCCCTAAACTTAAATGTGCCTACTCTGAGGTCATGGCACATTGGAGAAAGGAGAAAACTCCATTATCACTGAAATTTGTTTCAGTGACTATTACTTTTGCTTAAAATGCCATCAGTTTATTGATAGGTTCCCTCTGTGCAAGTTTTGTGTATATATTACAAAATAGTTAATCATTTTTTCAGTGTGGATTCTACTACAAGCACATTGAGTAGTGCAAGACAGTTCCCCTCTTATTATAGTGCTTTGCTTTCTGCTCTTGCTATATTTCAACCATTTCATCATTTTCATTCCTGTTTCTGTTTAATATAACTTAGTTATTACTTTTCTGCATGGCAGTGGATCAGAAAGCTTGCAGAATCTGTAATATACATTGTCTGGTCACTCTGCAGCCACCTGCGTTGCATTCCAGTCAAATTGTTTAATTATTTTTATCTGACTAAACCCATGCCGTAATTAATGCCCTCCTGTAGGTTGTTGTACTTCAGGAAACTAGCCACTTTCTCCTTTTGTAATTTATCCATGATGTTCCCAACTGTGTCAACCTCACTAGGTGAGATTTCTCTGGGTTCTTCTACTCGCACCCTACATGAAGTGGAAACGCATTTGTAGTCTTCCAGGTTTTAAGTATCTGTCCATAAGTCAGTAATTTGGTGAATGTTTCTATATAGGAGACCCTAAAAGCACTCCATATAGTTTAACAATTATGGGAGATGTCCCTTCCATCCCCATGCCTTTCCGCATATGTTTTTCATGTTGATTACTGTTGCAGTAGCATAAGCTATATGGGTTTTATCCCGCATAGAATACAACAGCCAGTCAGCTTCCAAAGCTGCAGAGCACCTTCCAAGCCTTTCTAAGTCTTCCTGCAGCCGAAAAGAGCACTCCTTATTGGGCTTCAGGGGATCAGCAGTTAAGCTTCTCCTGTTCCATTGCTGGGTAAATAAGTTTCCTTTGGAAAAAAAAATCTTCCGCTTGTTATTTTTAATGTTAAAATTGATTTACTTCTGTTGAGAAGTACTTTTTTTAAGATAGGAGTATGTGTTTTTATTTGTTGTCATACAACCTTGGTGTACTTTTAAACGGGAGTACACTTTTGTGTTTGGCAGTTTAAAGTTGATCTAAACATTCTAAAACTATTTTTTTCTGTGGAGAGGCTGTGTTTAAATTACATTCTGGGGCTGGTAAAATGTAGTAGAGTGCTCTTTTACTCTGCTTTTATTGGGAAAAGTGTCTTTTCACTACTTTTAAAATTTTACTGGTTTGTGCTGCTTAGGTTCCCTGGGACAGAGGCACCATTTTTGGCTTGACCATGGAACAATCTACTGGTCCCCTCAGTCAGTCCTTTTTCCAGCCTCAAAAAGAAGTTAACTAACATGCCTTTGCCAACAGAGCAGGCTAGCAATTTGCCTCAACCACATGTGGATGACTCTGCTGTGGCCAAAGCTAGTTCATCGGACCTCTCTTCTTTTCCCTTAGATCCCTCTAGTGTTACCATACAGCCACTATGGAATCAGGTTAGCCACATCCTCTGTGGCTGTTGGGGTCCCATTAGTTGATAATGGAGAGACACTTTTGTTAGTGTGGGGAGAAGGGGCAGGAAAGGTGGTCCTGTTTAACCAGATTACTATGCCCATCCCTGGGGAAGCTGCTGCTGCCATTAAATATCATATTTGCTATAATTTTCCTGTCAGAAAGAAACAAAAAACTAAACATTTGTATTCTCCTTCTTCAGTTTCACTGGACAGGAGTAGTTTATTAAGTATGGCTCATGGTCTTTTACAGGCTAATGACTCTTCTTATTGGGTGGTTTCTAGTTAAAAGAAACATAGATTCCTCTTTTCTTGAAGAGATTCAAGGAATTGAATCTGGAGAGGACTGTAATGAGACAGATATTTTTTTCCTCAAAATTCTGATTCAAACCCAGGAGAAAGCATGTTCTCTAAATCTTCCTGTCAATGATTCTCTTTCTTTGAGAATACTTCCAGTGTGCCATCATTTTCAGTGGGAGACCACTGAGGTTTCTCAATCCCTCAGAAAATATTATTAAATGTTACAAATGGAATTCCCAGAACCTCCTCTTATGCCCCAGTGCTGCCAGCATTGGAGTATTGGAGGATGTGTTTGTCACAGCTTGTGATATCCCTGATAAGAAAACCTTCTGCACCTGTGAAAGCACATAAAATGTACACAGTTCCTCACTGTTTCAAATTTCTTTACACTCATCCCAGACTTGACCCAGCAGCTATGGTTTTAGTCAATCCAGCTGGTGCCAAGTATTTTGTTAACTCTAATCCTTACCCTTCTGACAAGGATGGTAAAACAACTGATAAGTTTTGGGGGGAAAAACTGTATGCTTCTTTAACTTTTAGAATTTTGAATTGTTAGGCTCGTATATTAATGTTTATTCTGAGTAACCATGAAAGCATGAGGCATGTTTTGTCTGCGGTTCCTTCCTGTGAGGAAAAATCTGATCTGATGTTGCCCTTTTCATTCTTCCTCACCGTTGGGTCTTCGGATCTGATTTATCTCTAGAACATTTCTGGTAGTATTGACTAGTTTAGGTGCTTGTGCTCCTGAAGTGTATGCATGTGTATTTCCGTTGGCCTAGTTATGGTTGAGAAACCAACAGATTTCAAAAGATGTACCTCCTGTGGGCACAAAATACCAAACTCTGATGTGAGGTGTATGTACTGTCTTGGGCCAGGGCCCTTAAATGCCAAGTGTGACATATGCGCGGCATTTAATCCTTGCACCCTTTCTGATAAGAGGAATAAGTTAATTTTGAGAGGTCTGTTACCTTATTCTGGGCTCAAGCCCCCTCCATGCCTTTGACCTCTAAAGAGGTCAAGAAGCAAGCCCTCTCATTTTCGGTGGGCGCTTCTTCTCAAGCTAAGAAAAGAAGCAAAATATTGACTCCCATCTTTGGATCCGATGCAAACCAAAACTTCCTCATTCTAGAGATAGATGTATTTAGAGGAAAGATGTTTTTATATAACAAAGAGGAAAGTGAGAGGAGGAGGAGGGGATCGTAATGCTTTTGTTAGCTAAGTGCGGGAAGGGGGGTACAGAATGGACAGAACGAGCAGCTTAGCACAAGAAAAGTATTATATTCTAGTTAGAGTTAGAAGAAGCCAAAATGAAGCAAAATATTGAAATTATTAACTTGCAACCTTTACATAAACTTGAGACTAGTGGAACACGTCTGTACTGGATGGTGGCAAACTCGATTTGAGGAGTTACAGTGGATATAAAAAGTTTACACAACCCTGTTAAAATGCCAGGTTTTTGTGATATAAAAAATGAAACCACAAAAAATAATTTCAAAACTTTTCCCATCTTTAATGTGACCTATAACCTGTACAATTCAATTGAAAAACAAACAAATTTGTTAGGGGAAAAAATATAAGAAATGAAAAACATACAATAAGCTGGTTGCACAAGTGTGCACACCCTTAAACTAATACTTTGTTGAAGTACCTTTTGATTTAATTACAACATTCAGTCTTCTTGGGTACACACCTGTCATCAATTAAAGAGACTCTGATTAACCCCAAATAAAGTTCAGCTGTCCTAGTAGGGTTTTCCTGACATTTACTCAGTTGCCTGCTACAGCAAAAGCCATGTTTCACAGAACGCTTACAAAGCATCAAAGGGATCTCATTGTTGAAAGGTATCAGTCAGAAGAAGGGTACAAAAACATTTCCACAGCATTGGATATACCATGGAACACAGTGAAGACAGTCATCAAAAAGTGGAGAATATATGGGACAACAGTGACGTTGCAAAGAACTGGATGTCCCTCCAAAATTGATGAAAAGACAAGATAAAAACTAGTCATGGAGGCTGCCAAGAGACCTATAGCAACACTAAAGGAGCTGCAGGAATTTCTGGCAAGTACTGGTTGTGTACTACATGTCACAACAATCTCCCATATTCTCCATATGTCTGGGCTATGGGGTAGGGTTGCAAGACAGAAGCGTTTTCTTACACAGAAAAGCATCCACGCCTGGCTAAAATTTGCAAAACAATACATCATGAATGCCAAAAGCATGTGGGAAAATGTGTTATGATCTGATGAGACCATTGTTGAACTTTTTGGCCACAATTCCACAAGGTACGTTTGGCGCAAAAACAGCACTTCGCATCACCAAAAGAATACCATCCCCACGGTGAAGCATGGTGGTGTCAGTATCATGCTTTGGGGTTGCTTTTCTTCAGCTGGAACTGGGGCTTTAGTCAAGGTAGAGGGAATTATGAACAGTTCCAAATTCCAGTCACTTTTGACCCAAAACCTTCAGGCGTCTTCTAGCAAGCTGAAGGTGAAGATGAATTTCACCTTTCAGCATGGCAGTGACTCCAAGCATGCATCCAGATCAACAAAAGAATGTCTTCAACAGTAGAAAATTTAAGTTCTGAAATGGTCCAGCCAGAACCCAGACCTAAATCCAATAGAAAATTTGTGGGGTGACCTGAAGAGGGCTGTGCACAAGAGATGCCCTCACAGTCTGACAGATTTGGAGCACTTTTGCAAGGAAGAGTGGGCAAGTATTCCCAAGTCAAGATGTGCCATGCTAATAGACTCCTACCCAAGAAGACTGAATACTGTAATTGAATCAAAAGGTGCTTCAACAAAGTATTAGTTTACGGGTGTGCACACTTATGCAACCAGCTTATTGTATGCTTTTTATTTTTTATATTTTTGCCCCTAACAGAGTTGTTTGTTTTTCAATTGAATTGTATAGGTTATAGGTCACATTAACATTGGGAAAATATTTGAAATAATTTATTGTGGTCTCATTTTTTTTATATCACGAAAACCTGGCATTTTAACAGGAGTGTGTAAACTTTTTATATCCATTGTAGGGAAGGTATGATGTATCATGGGAAAGGGAGGAGCTTGAGACTGAGATTCTAAAGTCTTGTGGATACAGCTGAGTCTGATCCAAAGACCCAACAGTGAGGAAGAATGAAAATGGACAACGCAGTTGCCAAGTTATACTAAGTACAATACTTATATCTTCTGAGTGGTTTAGCTTCTAGTTTCTTCTGTTTCTTAGGTCACTACTCATTGATTAATGTGTGTTTGACTCTGTTGCCACTGGTAGCATGTTGAAGTGGTTTGTCTAGCTGCATTCTCAAAACCTCCGAGAGGATATAACCTATACGATTTTAAACTCACCTTTGGATAGTGATAGTTTTTGATCCATCTCCTTCCGAGTTTATCAAAAAAATAATATGATGAGAAGAGAAAGCTGCTTCAGGGAATTTCTCAGATTTTTCAGCCCTTCTCTAAATTTGTTTTTCTCTTCCTTGTCCAATTTTATCTAGAAACAAAATAAACAGTCTCAGAAAAATGCCGGTAAGCAGACATTTAAAAACAATGGCAGGGAGATTCTAAAAAGAAAGCAGGAACCTCTCCAAAACAAAAGACAGTCAGATGTGTCAGAATGACTATGTAAGGGACCTTGCCTCCCTCCCCCTCTGCCCCAGTAGTCCCTTATCCCTTCCAGAAAACCTGGCTTTCCATTTTTCTCTTTGGCAACAGATTATTTCAGACAAATGGGTTCTGAGACTGATTCAGCAGAGGGTACAGATGGTAGTGGGAAGAAATCCCTCCTTTCCAGTGAATTATTTCACATCCATCAGACCAAACCCCTCGGTTCCCTCCTGCCCTACAGCATATGCCTTCTCAGGGGGTAGTAGAAGCAGTTTCTTCTTCCCAGAAGGAAAGAGATTTTTATTCAAGAATGTTTCTGGTGCCAAAGAAAGAAAGAAAATGCCTAGAGACTTGGGCTGGACCAGCTTGTGATAGTGCCAGGTTCAAAATGCTTTCACAACACAATGTTTTACCTCTTCTTCCTCATTTGAGTTTTTTGGTAACCTTAGATTTAAAAGATGCTTCGTGTCACATTCCTATTAATCCAGACTTCAGATGTTTGTGAAGGTTTTCTGTGTCTATATCACATTATCAGTTCTTTGCATTACCCTTCCAGCTATACACTGTTCCAGGCATGTCTAACTCTCCTTACACCATATTGCAGGTACAAAGTATCTACATTTTTCCATACTTAGGTCTCCTGCTTATCTTTGCATAATGTTTTTCAAAATGTCAGTAATCTCTCTCCTGTGCTAGAGATCTCCTATGCAGACTGGGATTCCAAGTGAACATTCAGAAGTCTTTCTCGACTCCCATCACACAGGACTGTGTTCCTAGGATGTCTGCTAGACAACACAGTACAAAGAGCTTTTCTTCTACAAGAACAATATTTCTGTATTTGGATGTATTTTGCAGGTGTTCTACACAGAATTAAGTCACTGCAAGGAAGTACCTCAGCACTCTGAGTCTCATGGTATTTGTGATTCTCATGACACCTCTGGCAAGACACCACACGAGGAAAGATGCAATGCTTTCTTAAGTGTCTTTGGTCCCAGCACCAACCCCCATTGTCTTTTTGGATTACAGTTCTGGGATTTCTGAGAAGCGAAATCACTTGGTGGATACACCAAATATCCCCTGAATCCAGGTAGCCTTTTATTCCCTTCTCTCCTCCTGCTCCAAAGCAGTCAGTCACCACTGATGCCTTAGCCTTTGCTTAGGGTCCAGTGTCAAGGGGGTTAAAAATGCAAGGTATCTCAGACAACAAAGAGACACCAAGCAAATAAATGCAAAATACATGCTTGCCATTATAAAGGCACTCAACTCTGTGAATCACCTTTGGTTCCCAGGACCACTTCAAGTTGTTACAGACAATACCACTCTGATGTGGTACATAAGCAAGCAAGGGGAAGCCAGGTCTTACAATGATGATGATTCAATAATTCATACTAGGCTAATTGCCCTTGTCGGCCATTTTAAGTCTAGCTAATTACCCCATGTGAGAATCAAACCCTGTACCTTATGTTTGTAAGGTAAACACCGTAACCAGTATGCCAACCACCCCTGTACAGACTAGCCATGTTAGCATGAGATATAGCTTTACAGCACAGTGTCACTCTACAGGCTTCCTACATTCCATCAGAGCAAAATTGTATGGCAGACAAGCTGAGTAGGGCAAAGGCAGATTCTCATGAATGGAAAATAGATCAAAGAGTCTTCCAAGAGTTGATCCATCTGTGGAGAGTTCCTCAAGCAGACCTTTTTGTTTCCTTGCTGAACAATCATCTTACAAAATTCTGCTGTAGGACTCCATGCAAGAAGGCCTGGAAGTCAGATGTCTTTTCTTTTTCTTGGGCAAGAATGCACCTGTATGCTTTTCCACCCTTTCCACTGATATCCAGGGTACTTCTGAAGATTCAGAAGGAATCCCCCATGATCATTGTGGTATCTTACTTCTGTTCCAGGCATCAAAGTTTCTCCCTCCTTTTGTAATTGGCCAGGAGCAATTACCACAGGCTTCCTCACAGACTAGATTTACTCACACAAGAACAGAGTTGTTTGATACATCCCAACCCCAAGCAACTTCAACTGACTGCTTCAGCGATGTGGTCTTAATAACGATTTAGACACCTCTTTACTGAGGACATGCAGAAAGTACGGATAGAAGCAAGAGAGCCTGCTACTAGAAAATCATATATATTGGCAAATGGTAAAGGTTTTCTATTTGGTGGCAACAACACAGCCAGCACTAAATCATGGCTAGTGGTTCTCTGGTTTTGCAATATTTGTGTGATTCCCTTTCCTATGGTCTATCTTACTCCTCCATCAAGGATCATTTGTTAGCCATTTCAGCATGTTCTTCATGGATCCCCCTTTTTCAGTGCACTCCCATGCCAAAATGTTTTTGAAAGAGATTTTGCATAGGAGACCTACAGGAAAACTTGTGGGCTCCTCCTTGGAATCAAATTTTTGTGTCAGATATATTAACACTTGCTCCATCTGAACCAGTTCATCTATTAACTTGGAAAGTAGTTTTGTTAGTTGCTCTGTAAAAAGAGTATCTGAGTTGCAAGCTGTTATGGTGAGTCAACCTAATCACATTTTCCATAGATACATAATTTCTTTGAGAAATAATCCTTCTTTCATGTCTAAAGTGGTATCTGTATATACCTGAGCCTAACTATCTATCTCCCTGTGCTCTTTCCTGAATCCCAAAATGAAGGAGAAAGGATAATTCATACCTTGGATGTCCACAGAGAGCTCGGGTACTCTCTCGACAGAACAAAATCTTTCAGAACTTCCAATCAGTTGTTTATTTCTTGTGAAGGTAATAAGAAGGGACAACCTGTGTTAATACAGACTATTTCCAAATGGTTGTCTTGGGCTATTACCTTTTGTTATTCCCACCTCAACAAAACCGTTCCATGCAGGGTCAAGGCACATTATACCATCATGGCCTTGGCTTCATCGATGGTGTTTTGGAAAGGATTGGACTCTAAAAGTATTCTAGTAGCAGCAGCTTGGTCCTCCGTACATACTTTTACAAAGCATTACAAGCTAGATTCCTTCTCCAGGTGTAGGTCAAGCTTTGTTAGGACCATTCTCCAGGGGCTCCTGGACACTTCTTCCACTTTCCAGTTGTTAAAAGCTATAGTAATCTATCCATGTATCTCATGTTACTGCAGCAGTGAACGATATGAAGAACATAGTACAGTTGTGCAAGTAAACTTTACATAAAAGTAGATGTTCAAATGATCACTATTGCAGTAGCCACAGCATCCCTCCAGCCCCCCCCCCCCGTTTTATTATAAGTTTTTTATAATACGGTGTGGATTTTTATTTCTTGTTTTTTTTAACAATGTCCACCTAGTGCTCAGCCTCTCTCTCTCAGTTGACATGAAAGCACTGAAGGGCTTGGCGCCCAAACCTGTCTTTTTTATTTTAGTGAGCTCAGCTTGAGCTAACTAATGGTTTAGGTGCATGAAAGGTGACCTGAATCTTTGTAAGCTAGCTGACTGTTATATCGTATGCAGGATATAACTCCATATAGTAAAGGCTACTGCACCTGTGTTCATTCAAATATATACTGTTATAGTAAGTTTACTTACACAACTGTAATTTCTTGGTCAAGTAATCCACCTGACGCAGCTACTTATCTCCCCCAGTAGACAAATACTGTCAGCTTTCTCTTTTGTTCTCTCCATGGGTTCATCTTGTCAGGTGTTAATGATTTTAGCCTTTTTTAACAGACTTATATTTTCAGGCATTCAGAAAGAAAATGGGTTAAGAAATTGACAGTAAGCTTATGCATGGTAAGGAAACAGTTAATAGCTTTTATAGCCTTAAGTGCCTTGGCTACATCCTCAGAGATTTTCTTGTTACCTATGTGTAGTAATTTCTTCTCCCCGGTCTTGCTATATTTGACCAAGTCAAGAGCCTTTCCAGAAAGTACCCAGAACAGTGTGGCACAGCACCTATTTTTTTTTTTAGTTTTTTTTCTTTTCATATATCTGTGTGTCATAATCCCTTTTTTTCTTTCTGTAGGTTAGCTCCAAGCTGGGGAAAGACAAACATTAGGGGCACACAGTCTTGGAAAACTGGTTGACTTATAGCTGATCAGTGTGTCTCATTTTACAGTAATTTTACAATGATCCCCGTAATGTTTTTGACTCTACAGTTATGCATGTGTCTGTCTCCGGAAATAATGAAAGGTTATCATGAAAGTGAACATTTTGCAATTAGGTTTGTATTTCCTGATTGATTATGTTAGTGTTTTTGATACTTGTTTGTTTGGGTTCAACTGTGCTTCAGCTGGCATCTATTGGAAAAAAGTTTCATCTAACTATTGCAGCTAAATTAGTGCTCACTTGCTATGAGAGAACTTATCTGAGTAAACAAATGAAAAAAAAAAAAACAAAGTCTAAATTCTCATTTACTCCCACTAAAGGGTGAAAAAGAGAAAATGGTATTAGAAGTGAATGAATTGAAGCAGAAGGTTAAGTTTCTTCAAGATCAGATTGGCCCTCTCAGTAAGCAGAGAGATTACCAGGAAAAGGAGATCCTTCGTCTAAACAAAGTAGGTAACTTTTTTCCCAAAGAACTTTTTATTTTCAAAGTTGTAATAAAATTGTGTTTTCTTGTCATTCATGTATGACTGCGGTGGTGGTGCTGCGGTAACATTGTCGCCTCACAGTAAGACGTCCTGTTCGATTCTCGGCTAAAGCGTCTTCTGTGTGGAGACATGCGTGAATGAGCGTGCCTTCGTTGAAGGTTGTGCGTCAGGGCTGGCAACTCTGTATGTAAAAATCTACTGCCAATCATTAGCGGACCGGAGTTCTGCTGTGGCGACCCCTAACCGGGAAAAAACGAAAGATACAACATTCTTGTTCATGTATGACTAATGCAAACTGTAGTAAATTAACTGCGGAATAAATGTATATTATGTTACTTATTAATTCAGAAAATTGACAACATATTGGCAGACATCATGGCTTAAAATTGGTCTATAAGATAGGTCATTTTTTGGTTAAAAGCATGTAAGTGAATACATTTTAAACAGTTTCAAACATTATTTTTTGTTATTCCACAAATGTGCTGTACTCAGAGTGTAATTAGAACTGGAACTTTGCCATTTTAAAAAAGGGTTGATGGAATAGAAAGGATCATAATTATTGGTTCTATGGGAAATATCTAGTTTCACTTTTTTCTTGAAAACCTGGTGGGGTTGGCATTGGTTCCCCAAGTAATAACATGTGAATGAGCAGTTTTCAGAATGAAAGTACCATATTTTTCACCCAGTTATTCAAAAAGAAAGAGGCAGCACTTCTATATTTGTATCAATAAAACATCCTCTTTTTTTGAAGTAAAAATAAAAAAAAAAATGTTTCTACAGTTTCCATTTTTTCTGTTTTTGTGCATTCTAAGTAAACTGTGGTTTTCTAGAGTAGCTAATTCATTAGCACCAAAAGACATTTTGATGAGTGCATTATAAATATTCCACAGTATTTGCTTGCTTGAAGATGTAAAGAAATATACAGGCTGCTTTTACTTGAGAGAACTCTGTGGTGAATGAGCAGTACCTGAATGTTCAGCTTCATAGTAAGCCTTTAGACCATCAAAAATGTTGCTTTAACTGTGATTTGCATTGAGGCATTTGAGAACCTACCTAAAATGTTAATTTAAAGAAAAGTTAGAAAATGAGCCCATGCACTTGAAATTCACAGTCTGATTGTTAGTGTTACAGCTTTGTTTCTGAAACAATTTGAGGCAGAGTAAGTCTTTTGTTAAAAAAGTAGGTAATCTGTTGAACATGCTTTTACTTCCTGTACAGTATTTTTTGTCAGAAGTTCACTAAATGCACTACTAGAAAAGAAATAAACAAACAAAAAAATCAAAAAAGACCCCTTAAAATCAACAGTATTCCAAGTTTAAATTCTTCAGTTCTTAGCTTCTGCAGCCAATAGTCAATTGCATTCCACTGTAGCACTCCTTGTAATTAGTCAGTTAAGGAAACAATTTGTTTGTTTATGGGTTTTTTCAGTTTAAAAGATAACCCTTGCCTATGCACATCACTTCATACATATTCTTTTAAAGACCCGTCAAACATAAAAGATCAGTTGAGGGGCTGAGAGCATTTCATCTCTTTATTGTCTTTGCTTCCTCATTGCAATTGCTTTTATCTCAACAAAGAAGTAATGGGCAGGTGCATGTTTCATTAATTGATTTCAGTACAAACTTTGTACAATTAGAGTTGAACGCAATTGATTTTAAGCAGTAAAGGCTGTGAGGCAGACGCACTTAACTTGTGATAATTATTCATATGATTGTATTTGCTGTTTCTCAATTTTTTGAGGTATTTTCTAGTCAAGTTTGGAAATTTTCTCCACAAACTTACCCAAGATGTCTACTTCTTCACCTCACTCTGGGCCTTCAGTGTTAACTCCATTCAAGTAACCCCCCCCCCCCCAAGACAGGAATCTTTTAAGTATTCTATGAGTGTCTTGAAAGACAAATCCTTTTTTCATACAAAACTGTATTATTAGTAGCTTTCAGTCAGAACACTCACCTACCAGTTTTCTGAAAAAAGAGATAATGCCTACATCTGCTGTGCATGCAGGAAAAACTCCAGTATGATAACAAGGGGCTTACAAATTCAGATACAGAAAGATTGGTGCCTAACAGGCAATAAGAAGACTTTGTATGGACCACTGGTTTACCTATTGCTATGAAACTCTCAAGACACATCTGAGTATGTAGTTTGCCATTGCATTTGATAGTGTGATAGGATGAAAAGATTGTGGGTTATTGAGCTATTCATTGTTTTACTGTTGTAGGTGGAGTTCCTGGCTTTTACTGTATGTTTAATTTAAAGTCATATAATAAATATATGATAACATGTTTGATGCATTATTTCAATAGACAGTGTGTATATAAATGTTTATGTTATATGCATGTTTCAGAAACCGGTAAATTGTGTAGGGCTATATATCATTATCTAGAATAGTGCTGGAACTTGTTGCCACCTCCCAGATAAGTCGCAGATTAGAAAACTGCCCATATGTTACAATTATTGTCACATTGAGCCTCCATGAAGAATGTAGTAAAGTTAATTTGTCAGTGACCCTTACTGAAGACTATTTTATGGTTGTGCTACCATAACAGTAGATCTTTAAAAAGACACTGTAGCTTTAAAGATTCACTCCCTTCCACCATCCTAGGAATGGTGTGTGTGTGTGTGGGTGTGTGTGTGTGTGTGAGTGTGTGTGTGTGTGTGTGTGTGTGTGTGTGTGTGTGTGTGTGTGGGTGTGTGTGTGTGTGTGAGTGTGTGTGTGTGTGAGTATATATGTATGGGTTTCAGACAAGTTATAAAATGACAATTTGTCAAACCTGTGAAAATGCTGCCACAGGTGACTGAAAATCAGATGATCATATGTGCAAGCAGTTTTTCTCGGCTAGGGTGCCTTCTGTGCGGAGTCTGCATGTCCTCCCTGTGGTCGCGTGGGTTTCCTCCAGGTGCTCCGGTTTCCTCCCACATCCCAAAGACATGCAGTAGGTGGACTGGACACTCTAAATTGGCCCTAGGTGTGAGTCTGTGCATGTGTGCGCCTTCTGTGGAAAGTTGGGCGCCGGGCTGGCAACTCGACACTATAAAACTCCACTGCCAATCATGAGCGGACAGGTGATCCGCTGTGGTGACCCCTAACCGGGAAAAGCCGAAAGAAGAAGAAGATATGTGCAAGCAGTTGCTTTGTTCAAGAGTGGGGTAGCCTGGGGTTTGGGGAATATGGCCTTCCCCCACTGTAGTGTGATCTTGCAGTTGGTATATATAATTAGTAGGGGGTAGGGAGGTGCTGATTTGTTTTTTGCTTTTGTGTTTTTCGATCAGCTACTGGTGTACAAATTGCACTCGTCATTTGCCGTTTATTAACGTTTTGACTAGCTGTCATACCTCTCTCTCTCTCTCTGTGTATATGTATATATTTATATATGTATGTGTATATATATATATATATATATATATATATATATATTTGTTTATTTATGTATATACACACACACAGATGTAGATATGACCAAAAAGGTAACACATACAAGCCGTTCCGTAAAAACTGCAAGAAAGACCCAGCCAAGCTAGAATCTTCATTGTGCAATACCTTAAAACTCCTGTAGTGGAGGCCCATGGGATATATACTAATGATCACTTAAGAAGATACCAGTGTTTTAGTTACATATCTCCTGAATACCAGTGCTCTTTCACACCTAGCCTGAGTAGAATTCCACATCTTCTAACACTTGAAGAGCTCCTACCTGGATAGCCTTCACCTGAACTAGAATTCTGAGAATGTACTTTTTCACCCTTGCTGTAAACAAATGCACATATCTAAAAATGATGAAAGTTACAAAAAAAGTTAAAATACGAAAGTTATTCAGCACATATTCCTCTTCATTACAGTGATATTAATATGTTAACCAGCCATAATAGTAATTTTATTTTGAACAAGTAATTAGATAACATACATAGTTACTTATTAAAATTATATGCAAACAAGTATTATCTCTGCAATAATAGTAAACAGACCCCAGCTATCAGTGTGGCTTCTGTTTGGGTAGATGTGATCTTCATTTTTCTGCAAACTGGATTTGTAGATGCCGCTCCATTTACTGAGATATTTGCATAACTATGAATAATTTGCATATCTGCATATTTAATGGACAAATATATATAAATATCTGCCGTTAGCCACTAACTATCACTGCAAAATTTAATTATTGTGTACACTTTCATTTGATACCATGGAATACCATTTAAATACCCTCTGGCTGAAGTTTTAAATGTAATTATGAACACTTGCCTTAAATATGAATGTAATATTTCCAGGAAAAAAATTATAATTTTTGTGTCACCAAGTATTCCATTCATCTGAGGAGCCATTCATGACCTGTCTGGTGACTGGGCATGTGAAATACTGAATCACAGTCACCCAAATACACAATGCCAGAGATGGGTACAGAAATATGATAATTATACTAGTGCGCATACTTTATTACTGAACAAATATACATATATGCTAAGTGGTAGTACACAAACAGCTGGTATCAATGGCAACTGTTGCAGTATTATTTAAGTTTTCATTTGACACCGTGAAGTACAATGTAGTCATATTATGATACAAGTTATTAATACAATTATTGATAAGTGCCAAGGCCATGCTTTCATAGTATTTCCAACCAGAAAACTGAGAATTAATTTTTGTGTTGCCAAGTACCCTATTCATCTGAATGAACTCTGACCACATGACCTCTGTGGTGACTGGGCATGTGATATACTGAATTACAGTCCAAGTGCACAATTCCAATGATACCATCCCAATCAGCTCGGTCCCCGCCAGAGGTTCTATGCAGGAATTAAACACAATATGTTCCACATTGTTGACCAGTACTATACAAACATTTTGAGCTGTTGCTAAGACATTTAAGCTGTTCAACAAAAAGCACACCAGTAAAAGGCAATATGTTTCTTTCATAACTTATATGGCTTGAAACATAAAGACATAAATTGTAGTGAATGAAAAGTGTCCCTGGCATACAGCAAATGTAGGTTGGAAGCACAACTAAAAAGCCTGTGCTCAACATGTCCAGACAAAGCAACCAAACAATTGATGGGCAGCAATTAAATTAGGTGGACATTTGTGTCCATAGTACCCAGTTACTGAAAAGATGATGGAACAACTCACTAAAAATGATAATAGAGCAACACATTCAGTATAACCATGCACTCTGGTAACAGTACAGATAATCTAGCTGTGAAGTCCAAGTAAACTGACTGTAGGCCTAATGATGCAACCAGTACATTCCCTTTGCAAACAGACCAAATGTATACTGGAAGCATAGCTAAAAGACCTGCACTCAACACAGCTAGACCAAGCAACCAGATAATTGGTGAACAGTGGTCAAAATATGTGGACATTTGTGTCCATAGCACTGAAAGCTACTGAAAAAGATAATGGAACAACACATTCATCATACCCATGCACTCTAGAAACAGTATGGATAATCTAGCTGTAAAGTCCAAGTATACTGACTTTAAGCCCAGTGGGACTGACCTGTACCCTTTGTAAACTCTGACATACATATAATCACTGCTGGAAACCTAGCTAAAATACCTGGGTTTGACACATCTACACAAAAACACATACTTTTTTCAACCAAGATTCCTTACCCCACATGCGCGCGCACACACAAAGGCCGGATTAAGACCGAATTGGGCTTGATGCTGCAGCACAAAAAGGGCCTATTTTTTCTCAGCATTGGTGAATGTGCATTCGACACTCACTGTACATGCGCACTCAGACCGAGCAAGAAGCCTTAATTGCTTGTGATGCAACCAGCCAGCCTTTATTGAACATGAATAATAATAATGACTTGTCGACGTATTATCGTAACAGCTCGAGATTAACATCAAGCTATGTAACATCAACATTCAATAGCAATTGTCTGAAAAGTGCACTTAATGCAGAAAAGGCTAAACCAGATCACCTTAACCTAGCCTACCTAGGCATATTGTCACTCTTACTACTGCGCTAGTGCTGCTTACTTATATTGCTGTTTTTCGAGCCTTAGCAAGCGCAAATTATTCGATTGTGTCCATGAAGTCAAGGCTGCGCAGCAGCTCATGCTCAATGCTCATAAGCGCCAGCATGCTTTGCCTTTCCTGCCCCATTGAGGACCGCAGCTCTCCTTTGACTATTCCCAACTTTGAGAAGCTCCGCCCGCTGGAGGCATTGGACACCATCATGCACAGATAGATGCGCAACCCAATCTCAACGTTTGGAAAGATTCAATGATGATAAAAGCTTGTACATGGTAAGCTCTGCTGATTCGTTCACAGTCACCGGTTTGAGTGCGCATAAATGCAGCAAACTGTATCAGCTCAGCCACCAGTGTGTCTTCCAAGTCATCTGGATATGAGGAAACGAGATTCTTAGCTTTGTCCTTCAATCTGCTCAATGCTTAATGACGTTAGCTCCGAGAGAAATTCAAATATCGTCATATGCCTTCATCCGCTTTTCCAGTTCAGCTAACAGACTGTCGATCATGACCAGATACATCTGAGTTTTGAACATTTCCCTTGGGCTGAGGTCTGCTTCATTTGTAGCTCCTTCATCGGGCATTCACTTTCGCTTATGGCCTCAATGCTGCTCAGCCTTGTATTCGCCATTTTGAACCTTTTCTGTCGCCACCTGCTCATACACGTCAAATCTGTCCCATGCAAACTGAACCATGTCGACCAGTGATGCTATCAAGCCAGTTGCTGTATTTAGACTGACTGTAGGATCTTGGAGACTAATGCTCGTGCTGTTGAGATGGCCAAGGATATCGTTCCAGCTAGTAGCCATAACTGCTGTATCAAGTTCGTCCATTCTGAGCGAAAATCCCTCAACCTGATTTCTCGTATCTGCCTTCTGCTCCTTATCTGCTGCAAGCTCATCCAGGACTTCCTGAATGCTCTTCCACTCTTCTACTAGCGCTTTGACAGCATCTGCACGTTCACACCATCTGGTTCCAGGCAAACCCTTGAGCATCAGCGTGCAGCGATTCTTTAGTCACTGCCAGTGATATGTTGAGTCAGACAGGAATACATATAGTCCATTGATAAAATCGAAAAACCTGGTGCAGCCACCGCAGCTTTCAGCAGCCTGATCTCCTACCAGGTTTAGGCCGTGGTTGCAACATGGAATAAAAGCAATGTATTTACATTCTCGCTTCACCATTGTCTGGACACCATTGTACCGTCCTGACATGTTTGACGCATTGTTATACGACTGGCCTCTGTAGTTAGCAATATCCAAGCCTTTTTCCTTCAGAAAGTTCAGAAGTATGCTAGCCATCTGCTCCGCCGTGTGTCTCATCATCATAGGCATGAATGTCAGGAACCGTTCAACTGGGCCCAATGGCAGAACGTACCGGATAACATAACGTGATACGTCAGGTGTCGAGTCAGTCGAGACAGAGAAATACTTCGCCTCCTTGGCTTCTTTCAGGATGGTGTCCTGCACCTTTTGTCCCATGAGCTTCACCAGTTCCTTGCAAATTGTGGATGACACATAGGAAACGTGACCATTCCCATGGGTCGCATACTTTCTAATATGGCTAGCCAGAAGAGTATCGTACTCTGCCAACAGCTTAATGATGCCAAGGTAGTTACTATTATGACCTGAACCTATGATCTCATCCATGCCCCTTATAGCAAGACCACGCTCAGCTAAGAATATCAGAACGTCGATGAGCTGCTTCAGAATCTGGTGCCAGTAACACCGCTCTTCCTTGATGTGTTTGGCAGCTAGGTAGTCAACACTACCAGCCTCCCTCTGACAGCTCGCAAAGGACAACATAGCTTTGTGATGACCATCGCTGCTTTCATGCATTATTATTCTGGATTCGCCTGCCCGCCAGTTGTCAAAACTGCCAGAAACAAACTTGGTCGCTTGAACAGCACTGCCGGTAAACAACTTACATGCAAACCAGAACACCTTCCCTGTTGAAGGCGAGTAGCACAACCATTGTCTACAAGATTTTTCGCCATTGAGTGGATGCGTACGCACAAAGAAGGTCTTGATGCATCGATGTTGGAACGACTCTCCTGGCACTCTCTTCAAACTTCAGTGCAGTGTGTTGGCAGTCTTTTGGACCTTTCTTCGCCCAATATTTGAGTGTTAGCATCAATTTCACCCCACTGTCCCAAATCATTGGTGAAAGCCTCCAGCGTCGGTGCCAATGCTTCAGCGATCACGTCTCCTTTCACCTCTTCTCTCTCTGCTGAACTTTCCCACTCTTTATTCTTTCTTGCCTCCACAGGTTCATCTTGCTTGGCCTGGTCTTCAGGAGCACTCGAACTCGCAATCGCATCCGATGCAAACGATTGAGATGAAGATGCTCGTATTCCGAAGTATGAACTCAATTTTGGAATTTTCGCCGAAAGGTTTTCTTGTTCTGCTGCTTCTTTCCTTTTCTTTTTCACATTATCCTATCCACTGAGTTGAGACGCCATAGCAAGCGTACGTGAAACAGTACAAAATATAGCACAAAATAAACTGTTTAATGTAAAATTGATAGCATTAACTTGAAATCTTCGGTTAACAATAAACACAACAACATTATAGTTATGTCACAGTGCAAAGAATAATAGTAACTGTATAATAAGTAATGCTGTGTATAGGTGTCCGAAAGTCAGACTCCAAATTTCATTCTAAGAATTATTTTGAGGTTTATATAGCAAAGGTAAATTGTTCAGCTTCCGGAAAATTTTCGTCTTTTTTCATTTGGTCCTATTTCAGGAATGGGCCTAATGCTGCAGCATCACTAGCACCCACCTTAATACGGCCCACACACACACACACACACACACACACACACACACACACACACACACACACACACACACACACACACAATACATTTGAGTGTGCTTTGCATTCCCTTCTGAAGCAACCACTGAGTCACATAGAAGCACACAAATACTACCTCCTCCCCACATGCATATACCGTCACCCATGCATTCACATTTCCTTATTGCAGAAACGGTTTGACAATAAAAAGGTTTTTTAAACTTTGCAAATCCAAAGGTATTTCATTACCTTGCATTTTATATGCCATTATTCAGTGGCTGTAATCTTCAGCGATTTCCCAGAAAACTACAGGTTTTATGAGGAACAAACCAAAATTATGAGACAAAAATCTGAGGCATGTGAGACGTATGAGAAACAAATGCAGATGCACACACACGTCTTGATTATGAAAGCAAAACAAAATTAAATCTAATACTTTTAAGCTTTACAGCACTTGTTCCCATTTACCACTGTGCCAAGACACATGCACAAGCACACACCTAATATAAATTTTCTGTCCATCTATGTAAAGGTGTATGTATGTATTTACATGCACAAGATACACTCCTTAACTCAGTGAGTGACAAAGCCAAAAATAGTGCTGGACAAAGGTGCCAAATAAACAGAGTGCTACTTGAAATCTTGCTGGAGTACCTTGGTTTGCATTAACACAAGTTTTCTGATGGATACAAAGTTATTTAGGGCTCTCAGTAATTTTCCAGTCTATCAAAACCATAAGGAAGCAGAAACCAAAAATGTAACGTAAAACCAGGGTATTTGAGAAATATGGATTTCTGTTACACACACACACACACACACACACACACACACACACACACACACACACACACACACACACACACCCCTCCCTCACTGAGTTAAAGACGCCAAAAAATGGTGGTGGTCAAAAGTGCCAAATGAGGAAGGCATCATACTCGTGTAAATTTGCAAAAATAACATTTTTTTGCATTAATAAGAATTTTCTGGTGGATGCAAAGTGTGAAACTGAAATGCCTGTCATTATTTATTAAATCAATAATTTGCCAGAATATCACAACTTCTGTGAGGAAAAAAACAAAAATGCAATGCAAAATCTGACCCACTTATTAACCAGCACTTGCATAATCTGTGATCGCCTACATCTTTTTCTGTTTGACCTTCATTCACAAATTAAGATTAACAATAAATAGTCGTCTGCTCTAAACGAAGTGGCCCTGAGTAGGCATGACTGCCTCTGTCTGAAACCATTCTTTTTCGGGTGCTGTTCCTTAGGTTAGCGTAAAGTTTCATTCTTTTCTCCTTTTCTGCTTCATGTTGGGAGAAATCCCATACTGTGAGTTCTTTTCTCTTTTATAGCTTTAGGATGTCAGCGAGTTTCAGCTGGGAAAATAACCATGTAGTGGATGGTTAGCACCCCGGATAAGAGACCAACCAAAAAAAATATTGAGGCTCTCCTCCTCTCTGACATTCCACAAAGCAAGACAAAGATGATCTAAATCCCCCCAGTGTAATATAACCAGTAGTAGCAAAAGATTTATCAGTTGTTCACTTTCCATTTGTAAAGCGGGAATCTTGAACTGTTCTGAGATGGACAGGTCCACTATCAGATGATTGACTGTCAACTTCTTATGCTGAGTGTCTTTTAAAACTGCATGCAAAAGTAAGGTAAAAGTACTTTTTTTTCTTATTTTAACTTAAGAAGAGGCACACAGTGAATGCTTGTTCTTTTGGTGCTGCTATCCTCTTTGTGAACTCCAAGTAAAGTATAATAAACAGCTTCAATTTTTTATCTAAAAAAAGTCAAAGGAAACCGTGATATTTTACAATGTAATATTAGAGATGCACCAGCATTGTATTCTGTGACCATGTTTCTCCAGCTCTAATATTTTTAGTAAATTTATGATTGATATGCAAAATAGTGGAGTGCTCTCTAGTGCTGAAGGCATGATAGGCATACTTGCATTCTAGAACATACACAGTTCTCATCATGGATGCGAATGAGTTAAAAAGTCTGTTAAAAAAATCCTGGCACCACTACAGACTGACAAAGTAGTCCACACAGTTGTTTTCATCTAGACAATTTTTTTTCTTTATTCAGGAGAAGCTGACTACTAGTATTAATCCTCCATAGCTAGTAAAATACGTATAAAAAAATCCATAGCTAGTAAAATACATATTAAAAAAAAGTAGGCTAAAAACAATAAACAGCATTGATTGAGAATAAAACAGATAGATGTCAACTTTTTCCTTAAAAATAAAGGTTTCTTTGGACGTAAAACAGAATTATTTAAGTTTTTGCAACATAATCTGAAATAAACACCTTCCTCTATTTGCAGGTTGGAGGGGAATCTCCTAGAGTATGTGAGGAAGACCACGGGAAAAAAATAATGGCCAGTTCCCTTTAGGCCTGTCCTTGTCAGTCAGTTGTCAGTTGTAATCTTAACACAGACTGACGCAAGCGATACTTTTCAGTCCTCCCTGTGAAAATCCCAATGGCAGAGCAGAGAGCAGTAAGAAGTCAAAACCTGTGTGTTCAATTAAACTCAAAGGTTGTTATCAGGCTGGGGACAAGCCTGCCCACCTGCTGAGGAGGAGTAACTTGCTACATTGCTCTCCAGACAGTCTCATCACTCCTAATTCCCTACCTTGCAGTAGGCGTCCAGTGCATTTTTGTATACACAGTGTCTTCTCTTTTTGCTGAATTGCAATTTATGTGACATCTCAATAATGTTATTATTACACTAAGCTGTGTCAGCATTTGATGCCACAACATTTGATTATTGTGTAGTTCTCTTACCTATTATCTATAAAATGCTGTTTCCACTTATGTAATTATGTACAGTTTTCTTTACGGCATGTTTCATTATTTTACAGTACATTCTGTACAGTAAGACTTTAATTGTACTTGGCTATTACTACTGTGTTTTTAACCCAGACTTTGCCCTACAGTTGGTTCTGTGTGGTCAGTGCTCTACTCCATTTACTAAGATTAAAATAAAATGAAATCAATTATGCTAAACCAATGTCTTTTCAAGAGACTAAATATTTGAAGACATGAATATTATTGACTGTCAATCCAAAGATAGTGCTATAACCAAAAATTGCTATGCAAGATGTCTTCTGTAGGCATTAATAAACTCTCACTGGTTTAACAGCTACCTCTCAAGCAGACAACAAGCTGTCAAGTGGCAAAACATCATCTCTTCCTTTCTCTCAGTAACCATGGGAGTTCCTCAAGACTCTATATTAGGTCCACTACTTTTAAATATATTCATTATTGACCTGCATTTTGCAACCAAACAAGCAACCTCTGTCCAATATGCAGACGGTTCCACAATCATCTCCTCTACCAAAAACATGGTTAAACTACAACAGTACACCCAAGAACTTCTCTCTCATATTAGTTCTAGGCTAACTGACTCACAACTCCTAAACCCCAAAAATCCCAATTTATCTTATTGATCCCTAAGCCACTGTCCAACCAGAAAATCATTTTCAGTTTTATTATCAGACAATACCAAGATTGAAATGGTAACCAGTGCCATACTACTAAGATTACTATTGTTGAAAACCTAAAATTTGACTACCACATAAAGCAGGATGTAAAGAAACCCCATCAAAAATTGTGAGTCCTCTATAGAGCCAAACCCTACCTAACAGAGCAGGCTACAGTAAGCATTGCCTCATCTCTTCTCATTCATACTGTCCTGTACACAGCACCCATACTCCTCAATTTACAATCCAGTCAGCTCATCTTATTTGGCCAGTGCTATAACAAAGTAGCAATATTTGCTGCCAACCATCATTATAGGTCACCACAGTACCTCACATTAAAGTGACCTCAGTGGCTGGAATTAAGGCACTCTTTAACTTGATTGCAACTTGTCATAGCACATAGCTCATATATGATGCAGGCAAATGCCCAAGTCTAGGATCATAGGAGGGTTACTAGGCTATTGACCCAGAGGTTATTTCAAGCCTAGCCATTTCATCCCAATGTAATACCATAGATACTGTAGTCAATACCCAGGACTGTATGTAATAATGACTGCCCATGTCCAGGAGGGTTGTGGGCACTATCTTGGTATGAATTTGCGGTGCCCAATCCACTCGTCTAGGTTTCTTTTGAACAGTGTTGTAGAGGTGCTCTGCTTCACATGAATTGGCAGCCTATTCCAATAAGTAATATTCTCCAGTTCTACAGTCCCCAAAGATCACTACACTCTCCTGACAAGATGTTGCTAACTGTAACTAAATCAAACAGTACTGCTGGAGCCTCCCTATACTTCTCCTCCTTTCTGTCAAGCCTGGAAGTCCATACCTCTGTCTCTCAGAATATTAGAAAACAATAAGCGTTTCAAACAGCACTTAAATGAACACCTAAAACGCTTGTGCCTGTGTTCTTGCACCTCTTTTGGGGTAACCTAAATGCTGCCTCTCCCTCTCATCCTCTTTTCCTGGGCCACTCTACTCTCTATATAGTCTCTCCACTCACTAAATGGCTCACAAAATCCCTGCTGTTATAAACACAATTTGGTCAATTGTTCTTTGTACTTCAAAGTACTTCCTAAGCTTATTGTGAGCCTCACAATTTGCAAAAAAAATTTCCATAAACTTAAAGCTTTGTAACAATCAATTATAAATAATCTGTTTTCATTTTCTTGTCCACAAATGTAATATTGTATGACATTGTTATTCTACTGTGTAGTATTTTCATATCAGGTGTAAAAAAAAAGTCTTGCTTCAGAGTTTAGGTTCCTAGCACTGTTAAAGTGTCTTGTAAAATATCTTTAAACTTTTTTTCTGCTTTTATATGTCAATCCTTGAATACACACACATTTCCACTTCATGTTCCATAACAAGTGTTATTTCAGATTTATAAATTCTTGTAAACACAGACATTTCTCAAAGAGATTGTTATTAGCATAGTTCTGATTAGAGGGTTACGTTTCTTACAGATTTTGTTCACTTGTTCCACAAAACTTAACCTTTCATTTATTACAACCCCTAAATGATCATATTCTACACACACTCCTGTAAGAGCTGTGTCTAAAGTACATGAACACTCTGAATATTCTTTTTAAATGTAAAGTTTTGTGTTTAAATTTATTAAAATCCACTCCATTTATTTTGACCCATTTTAAGCAAACTATCTAAATGGATTTGAAAATCATAGAAGAAACCATTGAAGACTCATTTGTTCATGAACTGAGAATGCCAGTCCAGTAGTTCTTGCATCATAGGTAAGTTTTCTAGTCCAGCAGTGTCCATTTATTGGAAATGAGGACATGAATACATGGAAAATAACCTGCTGTAACAGGGTCCTGTGGACCCCCCCCCATTGAAAATTCTTCTGACGTTGCCCCCCATGTCCATACTGTGGCTGCTTTCATTGTTAACTAGCTCTATATCCAACAATACAGCATGTTTTTAAAGCCCCAGTCTTCCAATACTAGTAGTATTGCTCTATTGGATACAGAATTAAAAGCCTTTGTGAGGTCTAAGTATATTGTATTAATACAGCTGTTATTTTCAAGGTTTCAGACCGCATCTTTGTAACAGATTACTCCCTTTCATAAAGCCATGTTTATAAATGTCACAATATTTACTTTCATTAGACACCTCCATTGTGTAGGGACCATTCCAGTTGGCAGTGACTGTTGGGAAAGGAAAATTAGAGTCCAACAAGATGTCCAGTAATCTAGATAAGATATTATTCATTGTGTATGGCCCTGGAGCAGTGTCCTTTTTTTCTGCTGTCTGTGCTTCACTTACAAAGTCCTCAACTATTATAGGGCATTGAGAGTGAATGTTCCTCAAGTTATTTCTCCAAGTCCCTTATTATTTGCTCCAATTCCTACATAACTACTTGTTCTTGTTTGTCTTTTCCCGGTTAGGGGTCGCCAGAGCAGAACTCCAGTCTGCTAATGATTGGCAGTAGATTTTTAAGGTGCCGAGTTGCCAGCCCGACGCCCAACTTTCAGCGAAGGTACACCCATTCACGCATGTCTTTCGGAGGCCACTTGACCGTGGGGAGGACATGCAGACTCCACACAGAAGGCACTCCAGTCGAGAATCGAACAAGAGAACCTCTTGCTGTGAGGCAACAACGCTTCCACTGTGCCACCGCGGTTGTGTATGTTAGTATTTTATTGCAGTTTTTTAATGGTGAAAAGAAAACCACATCTACTGACTTGAATTAATTATTTGCAAATGCCACAGCTGAAATCACAATGAAAGTGTCTTATTATTCATGCTTACTATTGCACTTTGCCATTCATTGTATTTGATTAGGCCTAAGGAGGTCAGTGCTAACACTAATCATCAACAATTGTTGATATTATCATGTAATTTAGGTAACAGAAATTCCACTCTTATGGTTACACAGAGTATCTAATATCTGACAACATCTCAAAAGATTGGTGATGATGTTGCCAGGGATGCCTTTTATATAATCCTTGAGATATTTTTTACATGTAATAAAATGTAGATGAATTAGTTGTTGTGGTACTCACATTGTTGTAAACAGCAGTTGTGCAGAGTTACATTTCTTGAAAATAGT
The DNA here is from genome assembly GCF_019279795.1 of Protopterus annectens. Taxonomy (NCBI): domain Eukaryota; kingdom Metazoa; phylum Chordata; order Ceratodontiformes; family Protopteridae; genus Protopterus; species Protopterus annectens. The sequence goes on along the minus strand of NC_056733.1, from coordinate 1,619,004,165 downwards.
AAATTTTGGTGATTGGGCATATGTGTCCTGAGGCATCAGTGTACACCCACTACTCACCCATAACATGGAGATAAAACCTTATGTACGCATTTAAAATTCTTTCATACTGTATTTACCTTTAAAATGTATTGTTGCTTCTTTCATTGTTTTTTGTGACATCACTGATACAAGTGGATGGGAATGTACAGGAAGAGAGTTCCTGTTCTGTCAACTGTCACTCACATTAATATTCTTAATTAAACAAATTAGTAACAGTTTCTGAAACCGCTTCCTTGAAGTAGATGTTGCTGTGGAAAGGTATAACTTGCATTTATACAGTTTTCTTTTAATCTCTGAAAAATGGGTATATATTGAATAATAAATCAAAAATGGCTATTTTCATTTGACATTTGTTTATATTTGCCTGTGTCCGCATTTCTGTACACTATTATATGGCACATATACTGAGTGACCCACATTTTCATCTTATGTTCAGGCTCTTGAACGAGCTTTGCATGTGCAGCCTTCTGCACCCCAAACCCCTGTATTTGGTAACCTGGAGGACACAGGCATGGCTGCAAGACGGCAGGACCTTCTAACCCAGATTGAAGTACTCAGTCAGCAGGTAAGCATGTACAGAATTTTTAATCTAGGAATGGGTAAAAGAAATTGACAAAAAATCAGCTAAAATGTCTTTAGTTTTAATGTATTACATTTGTGTTATGGTCATTTAATTTAATAACTTGATATTTTTGTGATTGTTCACTCAGTTAATTAAAATAAGTGCTTCTTTTTTGTGTTGTTGTTTTAGCAGATTTTGTACTGTTTGGGGCACAGACTGTGGTATCGACTTCCCCTAAACAGAAAAAATTAAAAATAAGCACACTGAACCCAGAAAATGTTTTATTTACCTCATCATATGCTTTACCCATCAAATGCTCAGTCAGACTGAATTACACATTCAAAGTTGTGCTATATATAGAGTAATTAAAACCAGTCATAACATCCAATAGTGTCATTATTCATTCTTATTTATATATATATATATATATATATATATATATATATATATATATATACACACACACTGAAATATCGAAATTCGGTATTTCAAGCCCATAAAGTGGAATCCTGAAAACAACGAAACCTCAGAAGCGCGAAATTCAAAACCTCACACACTGGAGATTTTGAATTCGCGCTTCCGGTGTTTCGCTGAGGTTGTGGATTCAGGTAAGTGTTTATTTGTTAAGGGTTTTGGGTAGGGGCTGTGGTGTGTGTTTGTGTGTTTTGTTGCTGTGATGTGTGTGTGCGAGGAGAATGTAGTTTGTGTGGTGGTGTTTTGTGTGTGTTTGTATGTAGTGCGACTTCGGAGTTAGAATATTTAAGTGGGGGTGTGTGTATGTAGTAGAGAGCTTGTGTTTGTGTGTGTGTGTGTGTGTGTGTGTGTGTGTGTGTGTGTGTGTGTGTGTGTAGTAGAAGCTCTAATTCAAAATCTCCAGTGTGCGAGATTTTGAATTTCACGTTTCTGAGTGTTCGTTCTTTTCAGGTTTTTCGACTTTATAACCTCGAAATACTGAATTTTGACATTTCAGTATTTAGAGAATATAAAGGGAATCCATTTATTTATATATATATATATATATAGATATATATATATATATATATATATATATATATATATATATATATATATATATATATATATATATATATATATATATATATATATTTACACACACACACACACAAATATGCTATGTCCAGTTCTGGGATACTAATTAAAGGCATATTTAGTATTTGCTATTATCCTTCAATTTCAACAGAAGTTTAATAGTAAAGGTGTTGATGAATCTAGAGTCCCAATCCCTCAGAGCCACACACTCCAGGGATCTAAACCTTGTCATCACAATGAACAAAACATGCTGGAGGGATAGGTTCCTGACCCAGAGACTCCCCATACTCTGGAATAGATTGCCCATACATGTCAAGCAGAGTGTCTCATTGGCCCTCTTCTAAATGAACCTTGATGATTTGATGGGAGATAGGAAATTCACCCCTGGGATCATGTCAGTCGCCCTGCTAGACAGGGGCCCAGAGAAGTAAATATTGTGGGAAGAAATATCCAGGGAATTGTTATGGCTAGGCTTGCATAGCCCTAGGGCCGATAGCCTAGTACCAACCTATGAACCTATGTGCTTCCTTCATGTTTAGTCTTGTTTTCTTGATTTCTTCAGGAGTAATTGAAAATTCCATAGAAGAAACCATTGAAAAGTAGCTTAATTTATAACACTGTCGAAACCTAAACCACTTTTATTGCATGTGTAAACTTTAGCATCCAACCTTATATATAAATGTATAAAATATACCCACTGTATATATTTTTAAGTTACAGTAAAGACATCCAGTAAAGTTGTTGCTGTTTTCATTTTCCATATAATTTAAAGGGCAGATGGCACCCTACGAAATCCACCATACCCCTTGTATAATTTAATAAAAATGGTTAAGTACCTACCAGCCCCTCATACAAGCAGTATTACAAAACTAAAAGAGTGCTTTTGGTAACAGGAGTGGTTGCATTGGGGAGCTGTTGTACTTTAAGCATTTAGGAAAAGTCCTGGAGAGGAGCAAGGGGACTAAAAACGAAGTTACGTTCTTAACATAACATTCCATCTGTGTTGTCGATCTTCATTCATTCTTGACTGTTGGGTCTCTGTTCCGACCCTCAGAACTGACTTGGCTCACGCCAGCCAAAAACTCAGAACTGACTTGGCTCACGCCAGCCAGAAACTCTCAAGCCAAGGCTACCCATACTGCCTCCCTTCCCTTCCCCCCTCAGATCGAGTTTGCCCATAGAGTAGAAAAACATGGAAGGAGGGGGAAGGTGGGTGGGATGTCAAGAATGAATTAAAATCAGCAACACAGATGGAACCTTATGGTAAGAACATAAATTATTTATCTGATGTTGAGAATCTTCATTCATTCTTAACTGTTGGGACAGAGTCCCTAGCTACTTTAGATCTTGGGAGGCTCTAGGGAGGGATATTCCTGAGTACCATAGAGCCAAAGGATGCCCCTGGAGACTGTATCCAATTTGTAATGAGTGTTAAAGGTATGGGTAGTAGCCCAGGTTGTGGCTGCACATATGCCATCCATAGAAGCTCTGGAATGAAAGGCTACTGAAGTGGAAATAGTTCTGGTAGAATGCGCCCTAACTTTTATTGATAAGTCCAACTTATTCTGGTTATAAATAAAAATGATGCATTCTGTCAACCATTTTGACAGAGTAACTTTCGAAAGTGGTTTGCCCAGTCTAGGACCCGGAAAGGATAGGAACAGTTAGTCCAGTTTTCTAAAGGATTTTGTTCTACCAAGTAAAATCGTAATTGTTTGTGTACATCCAACAAAAGTAAACAATATTCTCCCTTGTTTGAGAAATTTGGGAGGAAAAACCGGTAGATCAGTTGACTGATTAATATTGAAATCTGACACTACTTTAGGCAAAAAAAGGCGGGATGGGAGGGTGGCCAAATGGTTAAGGTGTTTGCCTTACAAGCACAAGATGCAGGGTTTGAGTCTCAAGAGATAATTGGCTAGGCTTAAAATGGCTCGCAAGGGCAGTTAGCTTATTACTAACCTATGAACCTATTAGGTGCTTTTCACATTTCACTGTTGCAGTCATCACATGTGGGAGTGTCTTCCTCGTTAGTATAGTGGTGAGTATCCCCGCCTGTCACGCAAAAGATTGGGGTTCGATTCCCCGACGGGGTTATCCCTGCTGTGGTAGCCCTTGGCCGGCTGGAATACCAGAGTCAGTGTTTTTCTAAGTCACTGCTGTTGCTTGTCGACTTACGTCAGGTTTTCAGTGCTATAAAGCAAGGCAGCTGACACCATTACATCAGTCTTTCTTGTCGTCGAGCCCATAGCAGAAGCAGTTCACAAATGGGCCGGTCGGTCGCTACCAGAGCTCGGATTACAGCTGAAAATGTCTAAAGTTATGTACCCCATTGGGTATCCAGAAAACTGCGAAAAATGCACTCGCAAAACCACTACACAAAGTCCAAAAGAGCGCAATGGGCTAGTAGAGAGGCACTCCAACCAACTTAAAAAGACTGCACGATTTATTGAATGTCCACAAACAACAGGAAAAACATTAACGCAATTAATCCACAGTACGCGTTTTCGTCCACGTAAAACTTGGCCTTCATCAGATAATAAGTAATTCCACTAATTACATCTTAAATAGCTCACAAACAAGTACATTGACCAATTAACTTCATAAAGTACATTTTAAACACACTAATCAGGCTCTCTTAAAAGGCTCATGAATATTAAATAAAACTTGTGTATTGTCACCACAAAATGTATTTATAATAAATAAATAAATATAGAATTCACTTGATGCATCATAAATAGGTTTCTTAAAAGTTATTATGTTAATCCAAAATTCATATACCATTAATGGTTGTTTATAATCTAAACATTTAAAAAAAATATATATAAAAACTTGTTAAGCATATTTAAATCTATGTATTCAATGAACTGGCGCCCTCTGTTGACATGTTAAGCATATGACAGTCTTTACACTTTGGCAGCCCTTAATTTTAATAATGGCAGAAGGGAAATGTGGTCATTTAAACCTGGTACTTTCGCTGCTTCCAGGGTTATCTGCCACCATAGTTCTTTATATTCTATCAATTCCTCCCAAGGGCCACCTCTAATATCTCTCTTGACTTGTTCTAGTACAAAAAAAAGGAATTTATACCCTTCACATTCTTTAGAATGTTTGTATAATGCGTTTGTTTCTTTTGCTTTTGATATTTCATAAAGATGTTCATATATTCGTCTCCTCAATACTCTCTCCGTTTTACCAACATAAAATGACTTACATTTTTGACATAATGCTAGGTAAATTAATCCTTTTGTGTCACAACAAAAATATCCCTTACTTCTAATCCATCTATTTCTACTTTCCAAATGAATTTCGCCTTTATTGATAATATATTCACATTGATTACAGCTTCCACATTTAAAAGTTCCCATTTTCTTTCTTCCCCCTATGTGATGTATACTTTCACAATAGCTGGCATTTCCTACGTTATTAATCTCCAAGATTTTTTTCATACTGTAAGAGTTTTTATAAACTACCTTTGGCTTTAATTTTGATACTTCATCCATATCTGTAAATAACACAAACCTTTCCCATTCTCTCTGGAAAATCTCCCTGACCTTAAAATTTGAAGCATTATATTCCATTATCAAGGCCTGTTGATATTCACCGTAAATGCCTTTATTGTTTCCATCACCTTTTTCAGAGAAAATTTTGGGTGCAACCCCCTTTATAAGTCTAAATTTGTTGCTTCTACCTTTCTCCACTTCCGTCCTAATACTATTAACAAAATTAACAGGATAATCTTTATCCTTAAACATATTCTCCAAAAGAGCACATTCATTAACAAAGTCTGACTCCAAACTAGTCATTCGACAACCCCTGACAAATTGTCCTTTCACTATGTTCTTTTTACAATGTAATGGATGTGCACTATTGTAGTGGAGAAAGGAATTACATAAGGTAGTTTTTCTATAAATTCTAGTTTCAAAATTATTATTCATCTTATAAATCTCCACATCCAGATATTGTAAAATGTCAGTTGAAGTCTTATGGGTGAATTTAAGGAAATTAGTGGAGCTGTTGATATATTCAATAAATTCACTAAACTTATCATAACCTGCTGTCCAAAAAATAACGATATCGTCCAAGAATCTACAATATAAGGTCCAGTAGGTATTAAATTTAGAGTGTAGGATGAATTTTTCCTCCTACTGTGCCAATACTAAATTCGCAAAAGTGGGAGCACAAGCTGTACCCATAGAGACACCTTGTGTTTGTTGGAAATATTCCCCGTTAAAAATCAAAAAATTATATTTGAGGACCATATCCATAAGTCCCATAATAGCAACTTTCTCATGTTGTGGTATCTTCCTGTCTTGAAAGATCATTTCCTCAAACATTAACAGGCCCATCTCATAAGGTATACATGAAAAGAGATCTATTATATCAATAGTGACAAATATTAAATCATCAGTAAATAAATCAGGGGTGATGTTCCTTAGTAAGTCCCATGAATCCTTAAGTATAACCTTATTCTGCGTACAGATGTGCTTAGTTTTTAAGTCAACATATTTGGCCAATGGTAGTGTCTTTGATCCGTCTGCGGACACTATAGGCCTAAGGGGTGGATCTTCCAAATTTTTATGTATTTTGGGAATACCAAAAATAATTGGTATTCTAGGTTGTAGGTACATATAAGTAGTCATAAGTTGTACTATCTATTACATTTTCATATAGCATATCTTTTAACAAAATATCTATCTTATGGTATGCTAGATTGACTTCATTCCTTGACACACATGCATATTTCGCTTCATCCCTAAAAATCTCATTCATTTTACCTTCATAAATAATGTTCTCCATAATGACTACCCCCCCTCCCTTGTCTGGTTTCATAATTCTAACTTCCGCATTCTTTTTCAATGAATTTAGTGTCTCATTCTCTATTTGACTAAGGTTGTTTTTGTATATTTTATTCTGTTGTGCGTTTCTAACTTCTTTCTCTAAAATAACTTCCAAATTCCTAATTTGAGGATGTACGGGCGGATTATATATGGTTCTGCGTACCAAAGCCTTATTGTCATATACAGTATTAGATGTCTTATTCCTAGAGAACAAAATATCTAGATTTACTTTCCTTAAAAACAATTTAATGTCAAGTAATGTCTTTAAGTCCCCCTTAACGTAGGGTATATATTTCAATGCTTTACTTAATAGTCTAAAATGTTCCTTCGTCAAAATAGTGTCACTAAAATTGTATATAGAGAAATCATTGTAGCTGTTCTTAACTCCAATAACTGAAATTTCATCATTTAATGTGTTTGGGGGTGGGTGGTTTAAATCTAAAACTTTCCCCCCCCCCCTCTGAAAATTTCCGTTTCTAAAATGTTGTTGGTTAACATAATTATCTTCTCTATTTAGAGGTGGAAATTCATAATTATAATCATAGTTATTCCATCTACTTGTTTTCTCTTCATTAACATTACTATAATCTTGTTTTTTACTGTTATTTCCATAAAAGTCCCATTTCATGTAAGGTGGTTTGGGGTAACTCGTTTTGTTCTGATATTCACATAAGTCCCTCTTCAGTTTATTCATCTTTCTATTAATTAAATCATTACATTTCATGTCAATATCATCCCTAACTTTAAAATACTTTTCCTTTTCTTCCCTTATCCCATATATTAGATCTTCCTTAATATATATGTCCAGTTCATCAATTTCCCCTTTTAACATATCTTGTTTTCTACCATTCTCTTTAATAATAAGTTTTAAAATATCTATACCAGATTTGTTAAACACTTCCAACAATTCAAGATGAAATTCAGAGCCAACTTGAACATTGTTAGGGTATTTCCAGACCCTTAACCCTTTCGGGACAACATTCCTGTTAATACATTCTAAAAGATAAGCGTTTTCAATACTCAATGTCCTGTATTTGAGCATAAGCTTAGAAATTTTATCCAGTTTAACAGCGTATGAGTCTCCGTTGGGTAAACCAGGTTGGTTACCCTTATCAATTTGAAAGCAAAAACTTGCTTTCAACCACTCGCTTGTATCTTTACTATGCGAAGTAATAGGAACAGTACCTGTAAGTGCTTGAGAACGAATAGGCCCTTTGAGTTTATTAACGTTGTCAGTACCATTGGCGTCTTCAGCCTCATTGCGTACAGTTTCATCCCCGAAAATTCTCGGTGTAGCAGCTGGGTTGAATGTACCACCATTCGGTTCGAATACATCCCCTGGGTCGCTAACGTCATGAAAGTTACCTCTTTTCCTTTTTGGTTTTTGTACATAAAACCCTTCGGTTCCACTTCCTTTTTCGTTACAGGTACCCAGATTGCTACCAACCAAGGAATGGCATAGCGGGGTGAGTAGGTCGATTAACTTGGTGAGTTGGCCAATCAATTTGCGAGATTGACCCACCTCTTCCTGTCCCTTGCTACTCACCGGAGAAGCTCCCTCCATAGCCTGTTCCACACAAAAAAGCCAATACCAGAAAACTGCGAAAAATGCACTCACAAAACCACTACACAAAGTCCAAAAGAGCGCAATCAGGAAAAACATTAACACAATTAATCCACAGTACGCGTTTTCGTCCACGTAAAACTTGGACTTCATCAGATAATAAGTAATTCCACTAATTACATCTTAAATAGCTCACAAACAAATACATAGACCAATTAACTTCATAAAATACATTTTAAACACACTAATCAGGCTCTCTTAAAAGGCTCATGAATATTAAATAAAACTTGTGTATTGTCACCACAAAATGTATTTATAATAAATAAATAAATAAATAAATATAGAATTCACTTGACGCATCATAAATAGGTTTCTTAAAAGTTATTATGTTAATAAAAAATTCATATACCATTAATGGTTGTTTAAAATCTAAACATTTAAAAAATATATATATATAAAAACTTGTTAAGCATATTTAAATCTATGTATTCACTGAACCCCATTGGGGATCCTTCTTGCACAACCGATGTCAGAAAAAGTTAACAGTTGTCTCACCTGTAGAAAACAGATCCCACACCGAGACTTCCATTCATACTGCGTCACTTGTTTAGGCCTAAACCACAACGTCCCCTATTCTGTGCCCTCTTTAACGCGAGAAACATTCATCATAGAGCTCTTTTTGTAGACAGGTATTTTCATCCTCCTTCTTCCCAAATGGTATCCATCAGCCAACAATCTGTAGACATTCTGAAAAAACGTAGGGTTAAAGATAGAGACAGACCACACAAGGCTAAGCCTTCTGACGACTCTACTATTAAGCAGTCAGTTCTCCAGAATTCAGTGAGGTGCTTTCGCAGCCCCTGATGCCCGATAAGATATCTACGCAGGCCTCTACCGAGACCCTTTCAGAGTCCAGTATGCCGCAGAAATCTTTTTCATCTTCAGTGCTTTTGGTTGTCTCTGCCTTGGTTGGGTCCGGAGCCGCAACGCAGGCACCGGCTTCCAAGGAGGCCTTTCGCACTACCGATTCTAGACAAAAACTGACGTCTTCTCACCCTACCGTTTCTCTCAGGCCAGTGGATACTCTTAGGCCTAGAAGCCAGGCCACTCCTAGAAAAGCCACCATCTTACTCCTGATCCACCACCCCAAGCCCAAATGCTTAAGATGGCGAAGGATCTTATCTCCCTTATCAGGGACAATCAGGCCACAACTTCTAAAAGGAAAAGACACCCTTCTCCTGAACTAATGACAGAGCAGGATTCTGAGGAATCTGATTATTCAGATTTTGAAGAGGAACAACAACCTCTGACTGCTTATGAGGATTCAGATGCAGAGGAATTCATTCCTTCTGCTTCCCCACCAGAAGACCTTTCCTTTGGGGAAACCCTTTACACCCTCAGGGATCATTTCCACTGGGAATCTCAGGACTTCCCTCAGTCTAAGAAAAGGTTAAGAGAGTTTCTAGACCTGCCCCAGCACAGACCCCTGGCCATCCCCCCCCTATCGTAGAAGTGGTGGATGATGATTTCCATGAATCCAGTTTACCCCCTGACGCCCTCTCACCTGCTCCCAGTAAACCTGACAGGTATTACAGAATACCAGATTCTCACAAATACCTGTACAGAAATCCTGCTGCAGACCCGAAGGTCATTACACAGGGACCTAAAGGAGCTAGGGCTAGTTCTGCAAAGAATCCTACTCCTTCTGACAAGGATGCCAGAGCTCTGGACAGATGGGGTAAAAAGGTTTACACCTCTGCAACCTTAGCTATCAGAGCACTCAACTGTCAGTTCCATATGTTAAAATATCAACAACACACTTTGGAACTATTAAAGCAAAAGATTTCTACCTTTCCTGACTGGGCCATTTCTAAAGAGTTAGCAGATTTACTGCACTCTTCTTGTCAAGTGTCAAAACACTCTTTACACTGTGGATATGATGGCCTAGAAGCCTCTAGCAGAGGGCAGCATTGTCTGGATCTGTCATTAGGAGACATGCATGGTTGAAGGAACAACCTCTCCCTGATCATGTCAAGTCTAAATGAATTGATGCACCCTTGGATAAAGGCTGATTGTTTGGAGAAAAAGCAGAAGAGGTGCTTAAAAAGATGGAAGACAAAGCAAAATCTATGCAAACAGTAAAAGATTTCTTTCAGGTTCAACCTTCTAGATTCAACAGGAATTTCCCCTCTAAGCACCGGTCTTTTCCTGCACCTAGCAGACAGGGGCAAGGTAAGCCCCACAGGGACAGACCACCCAGGCCCCTATCCCAGGAAAGCAGAGAACCAAACATTAGACCACTTCCGCTCCAAAGACAGGGAGTTTTAAGCCATCCCTCTATGGCAAAAACTCTCAGTGACTACCTCTCCCCCGCTACCCTCCTTTCACCCACCAAAAGCTAGGAGGAAGGCTATCCCCTTGCAAAGAAAATTGGCTGTCTGTAACAAAGGACCAAAGGGTCTTAAAGATCATTTTTCAGGGAAAGAAATTCACTTTCAATGAACTCCCTATTCCCAGACTTACCTCCAAATCAGTGGGCAGAGGCATTAAAACAAGTACAAACTATATCCCAGGGGCAGTAGAACCTATTCCCACAGATCAAACAGGCAAAGGCTTTTATTCCAGGCTATTCCTTGTTCCAAGAAAGGAGGGCACTTGGTGCCCCATCCTGGATCTGTCCATTCTGAACACCTCCATGGTGGTCCCCAAATTCAAAATGCTAACTTTGCAGCAGCTGCTGTCTATGCTGACAACAAATGCCTGGTTAGTGACCCTAGACCTAAAAGATGCCTACCTCCATATCCCAATAAGGGAATCCTGCGCTTCAGAGCAGGCTCACAACACTTTCAATTCTCTGCACTTCCCTTTGGCTTGTCTACTGCTCCCAGGGTATTCACCAAATGTTTGGCCCCAGCCATAGCATTTTGCAGACAGAGAGATATACAGATTTACCCTTATCTGGACGACTGCCTCATTCAGGCAGAGTACAGAGAAAAGCTGCTCCAAGACATCTGCTTTGTCAAAACCCTCCTAACTTCCTTGGGGTTCACCATCAGCAAGAAGAAATCAAAGCAAACACCCTCCAGGGGGATCATTTTCTTAGGAGCACTGCTGGACACAACATCCCAAATGGCCTTCCTATCCCCAGAAAAAGCAGAGCTTCCTGCCTGTCTACTTTACCCAGCTGGCATCCAAAAGTCACCTCACGGCGAGGACGTTCCTGCAAGCCTTGGGGTACATGGCATCTTGCATCCTTCTAATTCCTCTAGCCAGGCTTCACATGAGGAAGCTTCAGTGGTATCTAAAGAACCTTTGGTGTCAACACTCACAGCCTCTAGAGACCTCTTGCCCTCTGATCCCCTGTATAAGGGCCGAGCTTCTCTGGTGGGCAGGGGTCCTGTGCCAAGAACAAGGGTCTCCCCTTCATCCTCCACCCTACCGAGCAGACCATCACCACCCAATGCCTCAGACATTGCTTGGGGCACTACCTAGCAGGCAGGTGCACCCAAGGTCTTTGGGACGCCCAGCGTCTTCCTTTACGTATCAACCAGAAGGAAATGATGGCAGTATTAAAGGCTCTGGCATCCTTCCAACCCCATCTCAGGCCAGGTTTTCCTTTTCAAAACAGACACCATAGTAATATGGTACATCAGCAAACGGAGAGATACCCAATCTTACCCTCTGTGCAGGCTAGCCATGAACCTCTGGCTGACTGCCTCCTCCATGGAATTACACCTACTAGCCTGATACCTACCAGGGATCAACAACACCCTGGCAGACCACTTAAGCAGAAACTTACTGGACCCCCACAAATGGCAGCTCCACTGAAAGATCTTTTTGCAAGTCACTCAGGAGTGGAAAAATCAGGAGGTGGATCTCTTTGCTTCACACCTCAACCACCAGCTAAAGAAATTCTGTACCAGGGAGTATCATCACCTAGCATGGAAGGTGGATGCCTTCTCCTTCCCCTGGAACTCCCTCTTTGTGTACGCATTCCCTCCTTTCCCTCTTAATCTCAAGGTACTGCTCAAGATAAGGGAGGAGGGACCAAAGGCCAACCTCATTGCTCCAGATTGGCCCAGGCAGCATTGGTACCCCTTGCTGCGCAGCCTGACATCACAGCCTCCCAGGCAGCTTTCCCTGATTCCAGACCTCTTGACTCAAACAGGAGGGGGGATGCAGCACCCAGACTTGCAGACTCTCAAACTATCAGCACGGCTAGTACTCTAAGGGCAAGCAAGGGGCACCTGTTAAGCAAACCGGTTCTAGACATTATCACAGAGGCCAGAAGGCCCAGCACCAGAAAATCTTACACAGGGAAATGGAAAAGATTCGGCTCTTGGAGCCAGTCCAGAGGGGCCAGTTCCTCACAACCTTCTGTTCCTCTTATCCTGGAGTATCTAGCGGAGTTACTCAATGGTGGCCTCTCCTTCTCTTCTGTTAAAATCCACGCCTCAGCCATTTCAGCTCATTTCAATACAGACCAGCCATTGTTCTCACATCCTTTGATTAAACAATTCCTCAGAGTGGGCTTCTAATATCAGACCTCCCAGAAGGCCACCCACGCCAGCCTGGGACCTGAATTATGTTTTGGAAAAACTAACCTTACCACCCTTGGAACCTGTTGCTTCAGCAGAACTGAAATACCTCTCCTGGAAGACTGCTTTCTTACTAGCTATCACCTCAGCCAGAAGGGTTTCAGAACTTCAGGCACTGATGGCCATTAAGCCCTTCATCATTTTACCATGCAGATAGGGTATCCCTTAGGACTAATCCTTCCATTATGTCCAAGGTGGTATCTAATGTGACTCTCAACCAGGCCATTCATTTGTTTTAAGGGTTAGGGGGAAAGAATTCTGAATTCACTAGACGTGCACAGACATCTCAGATACTACCTGGACCATACTAAACCCTTCAGGAAAATGGATCAACTTCTCGGCAGCTTTGCCCCAGGGGCAGAGGGGAAGCCCATTTCCAAGCAATCATTTCTAAATCGATATCACAGTGTATCCATTTCTGCTACAGATTACATAGGAAATCACCCCCTAAGTCGATTCATACCCATTCCACTAGGGCAGCCTCTACTTCCACAGCATTCCTCAGAGGAGTTCCCACCAGGGACATCTTGGAAGCTGCCACCTGGACCTCAGTCCATACCTTTACAAAGCATTGCTACCTTCGTCTTTTCTCTAAGGCTAGGGCAGGGTTTGCCTGTGCAGTTCTGCAGGGCTTGCTTACCCATGCTTAGTTCTCTAACTAATCCTTCTCACCCCTCTCCTCAGCTTTGGGAATCATCCCACAGGTGCATAAATGTAGATGTTCGAGTGTATTCACTCTTGCAGTCATCACCTGTGGGAGTGCCTTCCTCATTAGTATAGTGGTGAGTATCCCTGCCTGTCAGGTGGGACATCGGGGTTCAATTCCCCGACAGGCTTATCCCTGCTGTGGTAGCCCTTGGCCAGCCGAATACCAGAGTAAATGTTTTTCTGCATCAGCTGCTGTCACTTGTAGACTGACGTCAGGTCGTCAGTGCTATAAAGCAAGGCAGCTGATGCCATTACGTCAGTTTTTCTTGCCCTAACCAGTCAGAAGCCCAAGGAAATATGGCAAAGTGGTCCTGGTGGTTAAAAACCACCCTAAGAAGCTTATGTCTCCCTAAGGAAAGAGGATACAAGGAGGAAGGAGGGAGGGAAACCAGGACTGCAACAGTGAATACACTCTAACATCTACATTTATGGTAAGTGTACACAACTGTGCTATGTTCTTCGTGTTTCACTGTTGCAGTCATCATGATAAGTGTACACAACTGTACTTTCTAAGTGATACTCTCTCTTTGTGAAAAATGATATACAGGTATTTTACACACACAGCCTGCAATTCTGAGATTCTCCTGGCCGATGTGATAGCTACCAACAATAGAGTTTTCCAAGATAAAAATTTGATATCGCAGATGGCTGCTGGCTCGAAAGGCAGAAGGACCAAACTGTGTAATATCAGCGTTAAATTACAAGGTGCAATGGGCTCCATACTTTTTCTTCTGGCTTCATCCATCAATATAAGTCCTACTTTCATTGGTTGGTTATTCGAATTGGGTGGGACATTGGATGAGTTAACATTGACCACTGTAATGCCAGAAGCCATTGAAGTAGCCTCATGTGGTATCTTTCGTGATTACCGCTGCCATGGACCCAAGGAGCTGTAAGACTTGATTGCCTGGAACTTTGTCTTGAGAGATTATCACTTGTAGTTGTAACCTCAACTTCTTCAGTCCGTGAAGAGGAAGAGCACCCATGCAGGATCTTGTGTTTAGTCTTGCTCCGATGAATTCTATGCCCTGTGTAGGGGATAGCTTTGATTTCTCCCTGTTGAACAAGATGCCTAAGAACTCTGCAAGCCTTTGAATGGAGTCCAAGGTGGAAAGCAGCAGATGCCTGGTGGGGGTGGTGAGGAGACGGTCGTCTAAATATGGAAACACACGGAATCCCTGTAGCCTTAAGTGAGCTGCTACCACTGCCATGTATTTGGTGAACACCCTGGGGGCTGTGGTGAGACCAAAGGGCAGTGCTCAAAATTGTTAATGACTGGCTCCTAGCCAGAAGCGGCGGTATCTTCTGGAGTATTTGTCCATTTTTATGTGGTAATATGTATCCTAAAGATCTATGGAACACATCCAGTCATCTTTCTCCAGAAACAGAAGGATAAACTGAACTGTGACCATCCTGAAATTTGTTTATTGAACAAACTTGTTCAGTACGCTAGGTCTAAGACTGACCTCCAGTCCCCTGTCTTTTTTGACACAAAAAGAATCTTGAGTAAAATCCGGATCTTATTTGGTCTGGTGGGCTGTTTGGATGACTCTTTTTTGAAGCAGCTCAGCTTTTGGATTTCGAGTGCTGCTATATCGCTCTGACTGGGTGGAACATCGGGGATTCATTTTTGTGGTCTGGGACAAAGATGGAAGGGGATATGTCAACCTCTGGTAATTATTGTCTGCACCCAAGAATCTGATGTTATTGTGTGCCAGACTGCGTGGTGCAGAGAGAATCTTCTCCCGACTGCCGCCAGAGGTAAGCAATCAGGCCGCTGGTCAGGAGCCCCCTCTGCCACAGGAGGGGTGTCTTCCAGCAGAATTCTCCCGTCTGCCCCGGGAGGAATACTCGCTACATCTGTCCCTAAAAGGCCGTTGGGATGTTCTGAACCACATCTTCACACTCCTCTGATTCCTGGAATAAAGTCATTGAGGAGTGGAAAAATGTACGCCCACAGCAGAAAGGGTATTTCCCTCCTTATCACACCTGACTAATATGTCTTTGAATTTTGGGCCAAATAGCAATGAAGCATGAATGGGAGCATTGATAAAGAAGGACTTGAAAGGGTCCGCAAAGTCGCACAAGCAAATCCAGGCGTGATGCCTAATGGCAATGCCTGTACCCAGTGCCCTGGAAGTCCCTTCGGCTGTATGTGCAATAAGCTGCATGGACGAGTTGGAGATGGACTCTAGGGTGGCAAGCTGAGAGGCAACCTCATCATGGACTTCAACAGACACTGCTCTTGCTAAGGTTTCTGAAAGCTCGGTTGTCAGATTCCTTAGGAGTCACATAAAATGTGCCAAAAAAATTCAAGGACTATATGGCAAAGGTTGATGATGCAAAGACCTGCTTCCTGCATCTGTCCATTGTCCTGGACTCTCGATTTGGAGGATGGACAATTGGACTGTCCTGGGCAAGTTCCTTCTTTATGGCAGCCGCCACCACCAATGCATCTACTGCTAGACCTTTTGATCAGTGAGGCTGATCCTCAGGCACGGAAATAATTTTATCCGGTCTTCGGGGAATTGGCTGTATAGTATCAGGTGCCTTCCATGCACACTGCACGATCAGTTTGACCAGTTCATCAGCAGGTGGGGTCACCCAAGAAGTAGAAGGGCAAGCACAAAAAGCCTGCAAGAAAATAGATTCCCCATAGGATCAGTTTGTGGACTTCCAATCACCCCTCTGTTTTAAAATTTCCAGGATGGCTCTGAAGGAGACATCTTCAGGGGTGACCAAGGGGACCCTTCCCCTTATTGAAATTTGTATCCTCCATGACCATTTCGTCTGGAGACTCCAGGTGCTTCCTATTGCATGTTCTCTTACAAGGTGGCTCCTCAGTGGGAAGATCCGAGGAGGACTCTGAAGGGAGGGGACCAGGATGTCTTGCTGTTTTTGTGCTCACTGCCTTAGTGTAGTAGAGTGTGACTGCTGTGAGCCAGAGGATACATAGATGTGACACTCCGTGGATGGTGCCAGCTGTGAGCCTGCAGAGGCCAGGGCTCTCTCCATAATCTGGAAGACAGGCCCACTCGAAGTGGGATGGGAGCCAGGAATCGAGAAATATGACCTCGGAACCGGGGTCACACCCCACTCCAACGAGCCCACCACCAGAGTAGGAGCCACGAGAGGACTCAAAACTGCCAGGGCACCAGGAATCATAGACTGAGCAGTGGAAAAAATCAGAGCCCACCCAGGGATCCCGGAAAATTAAAGAGGAGTATATATATATATATATATATATATATATATATATATATATATATATGTATATGATTATATATCAAAAGATTTAGCACTTAGCTGAGAGCATGGCTGATGCATCCGATTTTCTACGTGGAAAAAGAGATCTGAGGGGAAGGGAAGAGAGGCAGTATGGGTAGCCTTGGCTTGAAAGTTTCTGGCTGGCGCGAGCTTGATATAACGGCCAAGTCAGTTCCAAAGGTCGAAACTGAGACCCAACAGTCAGGAATGAATGAAGATTGACAACATCAGATAGTTACTTAAGCCATACAAGTTTAACCAAGATTCTGATTAAGAAGGCTGCTTAGACACCTCTAATGATTGCAGTGTTGGATGGAGAAGTAAGAATGTCAGATTGTTGATATTTCTCTATGACCCAGCCACTTTAGTATGTGTTTAGGAAAGTTCCTCTTTCTTAAGGAAAACAATACTGCCTTGTCCATGTTTCTGTATTTGTCCTCAGTGACATCTTTTTTATGTTTATTTACTAATATATATAGTGGAGCTTTTCTCCTCGGGCCTCTGCTGAAAATGAACATATATCCAGCCAGACTAGACCGGTCAACAAATGTAAAATAAAAAAATAAAAATAAATAAAAAATTTCTCTATGACCCAGCCACTTTAGTATGTGTTTAGGAAAGTTCCTTTTTCTTAAGGAAAACAATACTACCTTGTCCATGTTTCTGTATTTGTCCTCAGTGACAAAGTCTTTACAATTTTGGTGTGATGTTATCCAGAAGATCTTCCTATGACCCATTGAGATTCATGAATTTTCTTGTGTTTGTATGAGTAACAGTCCATAAGTGGTGGTGAATGGCCTCTTGATTATTTCTCCTTTTTCTGTGATTACTTTGATAGTAAAGAGGACTTCATTAACAAAGATTGCACTTTAAAGGGTCATAAATGAACTGCTTTTACTCTGTGACATGGAATATTAAAGGCCTTACAGAATAAATAAACAAACTGTTAGTTATTGTCCTACACAAATCTTCATGGGTAAAGTATTAGTTATATAAAATGAAAAATAACATCTGTGGAAAGCAAAAGAAAAATAGTAATCTTAGATCAGTGACATATCTGAGACGTCTACAACAAAGAACAATCTGTTTACTTTGGAAAATTAGACATTTGTTTACAATAGAGTTTAAATGAAATTAGAACTCTCAATATTATTGGGGAAGAGGGAGGTGATAGCCTACCATGCATGAGGTTTACTGTGCAATATCATCCTCCAAAAAACTGACTAACATGCAGTCAATACCAGAATATTTAATTTTTTAAAAGATTACATCTCAAAAGAAGCAACAGCCAGAGGTTACAAAATGCCCATATATGCCAACTCTGAAGTCACAGTGACTCTAAGAAAAGGGAAAAGATTTTAAAAAATAACACAGGTTGTGAGTCTATCATCCTAAATCTAGGCATAACAATAATTTAGCCATAATCAACTTTTTTAGACTTTACCAGCAGACAGACGCTATGATACAATAAATGGCATATTTATGAAAACAGACAAGATACTGTTCTTGATGAACCAAATCAAGCCACTCTGGATATGGACAGTGACATTTGTGATATCATTAAGTATATCTAGCTTTTCTGGTGCAGTGAGGAACAAAGGAAAAAGGTCTTTTCCAAGTCTGGTTTTTCCTTATTTATTGTGCAATCCAGATCTGTACTTCTCAGATGTGAGGAGCGAAGCAAAAAATAAATAAAAATGCTTTTAAACTGTAGCAAACTACTTGCTAAATCTGTCAAAATCAACTACACAGTTTATGCCACACACACTCTTGAGTGCTAAAGTTCTACAGTTCTGACAGCAAATGCAATAATAACAAAAATGCCAGTATTAAGACCAATCAGGATCTGACATTTGGGCCTCCCTAACTCTCTGTCCCATCCTAGCTATGCCACTGTGTTAAGATGTGCTATTTAGGTGTCAAAAATTGTCCAAGTTTAGGCCAAGTGAAGTACAGAAAATACTTTCTCATTTAATCATACAGATCTGTGAGTTAAGCTCAGACACAAAGTTTGAATGCCGAGTAAGATGTTCCTTAATTATTTAAAAAATTGGGAAAAAAATTGTGAACCTAACATGATATAATAAACAGCAGTGTGATCACTCAGAACTAAATGAACACACTTGGGAAAAAAAAAAACTTTCTGCAAATTTTACAGAAAGCAAAGATGTATGCAAAATTTCTATAGGCACCATAAGAGGCATTCATTAGCTAAATATATGAACTGATGTCACAAGTAAATGTATAACTTCAGTTTCATGAAACTAGACAAAAAAAAGCTGGTGACTTGCTACAATAAATCGGCTCGTCTGTCCGTTTTCTAAAACACTGCAATAAATGAGTGTGTGTGTGTGTGTGTATATGGATATACACACACACACACACACACACACACACACACACACACACACACACACACACACACACACACACGGGTCTACTTTCATTTGTTGAAAGTATCCCCTACTGAAAATGAAAAATCCGAGTCCATTTCAGCAAAGTGCAGTTTCAAGAAAACGCACTTTCGTGAATCTGACATTACCGAAATAGGTCTGGTGGTACAGGCATCCTGTGGAATAACCGGTAGGGTGTTGTGTACTTATTATCTATGGTTATGTAGATCATGGTACAGTGTGGATGAGGAAATGTACCCTTTTTCCCCACTGTAGTGCGATCTCACAGTTAATGTATATAATTAGCTGGGTTGTAGGGGACAAGCCCCCCACATGTGGGATGCAGGAGGGCTTGTTCCCCTGTAGAAATGTGTTCTTTGGATTTCTTTACGTCTTTGCTCTTCGGTAATGTCAGTTTCGGTAGGGTGTACTTTTGATGAATGAAAGTAGACACATATATATGTATGGTAAGTACAAATGTAAGTGTGTGTGTGTGTGTGTGTGTGTGTGTGTGTGCGCGCGTATATATACACACACACACACACACACACACACACACACACACACACACACACACACACATATCATTAACCTCTTTATCTCCTATGTTCTTCATGGTGTCGCATCAACTGTCTCCATCTCTCTCTCTTCTTTGTGGGTCTTGCCTGACTCTCGCAGGTTTTCTCTCACACAGTCCAACTATCACTTTTAATGAATGCCCTCATTTTCTCGTATGCTGTTCCTGTCTCACCCATATCATCTTCACCTGATTGTCTTCTGCTTTCCTGCGCATGTGCCCAAACCACTGTATTCTTTTCTGTTTGATCTTCTCTGCAATTGGACCTGCTATTGCCTCCCCTTTGATGTGTTCATGTTTTTCTTCAGTCCCACAGTGTGCATCCTAACACTCAGGCCCTTCATCTCCATCAGATTCCACAGCTGTTCTGCCTTCTCTGCCCAAGTTTGTGTATCGTACAGTAGTACTGGTCACACCACTGTTTTGCACACCTTACTTTTTGGCTTCTTTAGCATTCTGTCACACACTACCCCTGACAGTCTGTGCCACTTGTCTGCAGTCCATCTAATTCTGTACTCAGTTTCATCTGTTGTGCCTTCAGTTTTGCATTCTATTCCCTTATCATTTGCTGAATCTGCTTGTAATGCCACATCATGTACATATAGCAGTTTTGTTGATCTGTCCACTTACCTCTTTGCTATTGTTGTCCGTCACCAGTGGAAACATCAGTGGGTTCAGAGCTGTACTCTGAAGCACGTCCTCTCCCACTGAGAATCTGTTTTTGAGTCCAAGCCCTTGTACATAGTCTGCACTAATTCTGACAGTGATCCTGGGACTTCAAACATCATAGGACAGCCCAAATCAACTTTCATGTGATTTGTCATATACTTTTTCAAAGTCTGTGAATACCCAGTTGGACTCTTTTCCTCATCTCCATTTTCTTCTCAACTATCAGTCTCACTGCAGACATCAGGTTGGTTGTGCTGCATCTTGATTTGAATATGAACTGCTCATTTCCCATCTTACTTTATGTAGCTGTGTGCATTAATTTATCAAGCACCATCTTCAGCACTTTCATGCAGCGTAAAGGGAGTTTGATCCCTCTGTACTGCCCACAGTTGTATGAGAGTCCCCTTTGTTCTTGTACATTGGCAATAAAATGCTTGTTCTCCAATCATCTAAGATGCACCTTTCTTTCCATACTGCTATGCGTACCTTTTGGAGCCATTTTCCCCCTAACTCTCCCAATATTTTGCTTATGTCTGTGGTGAAATGTTCTGTGGCTGCTGTTTTTCCTAACTTCATTTTCTTAGTGCTGTTCTTACTTTTTCTAGGATCGGTACTTCGTCCTTTTCATTTGTAGGCTGCAGTTGTGGAAGTACAGCTTCTGTGCAGTTTCTTCATGCAGAAGCTGCAGGAAGTTCTCCTTCCATCTCCCTTTCATATCCTGTGGACTGGTGAGCAGGTTGTTCCTAGTATCCGTTATGACATGTGTCTGATTGCTGCCTTCTTTATCTGTCTTTGCCCTGAAACATGGTAGTCTATCTCATCTGCTGAGTCAGTTTTCAGAAGTCGGTGCCTTGTTGCTTGCTATTGTATCTGTTCTCTTAGCCTCTTGATTTGTCATTCAGTATTTATTCTTAGCCTGGTCCACCTTTTCTATCTCCCACTTTTCCTGCACTCCTTTTTGTTTCATAACTTTCTGGACCTCTGAATTCCATCACCAGTTTTTCTTAGATACTTTATTTCCCTACCTGCCTTGACCACACTTGTTTCTGTGCTATAGTCCTCACACATGTTGTTTTGTGATGACACCATCCTCCTTCAATTCCACCTATTTCCTCTTGTTCCTGAGGTGCTATTTCCCTGAATGCTTGTAATTTTGTTCCAGTCAACTTCCAGGTCTTTAACCTACTCTACATTGACCTAAGAGCCGCCTCTGACCACTGCTTGGTGCTGATTATCGCCACAAGCAGTTTATGCAATGGGCTGACTGTTTCACTGGGAAAGATTTTGCAATTACTCCAGTGTCGTCCTCTTACTAGAAGGCTGTGTACCTTACTTGGCCACTCTTGTATGTGATCTTGTGACTTTTATGGACCCAAACAGTCCTCATATTCTGTTCTGTCTGTCCTGATATCTAGTATGTCGTACAACTGCTGTCTGAATGCATTATTTTCCTTGCTGTCACAACCTTGCTGTAAGACATGGGCCGAGATTATGAATATTGCTCTGTCCAGTCTGGTGTCTGATTGCCATGAGTCTATGACTAATTCTGATGACATCCCTCAATGTCTTCAAAAGCCCCTCCCTCACCAAAATTCCAGCACCATTTCTGATCTGTCCTCCCCACGAGTAGTAGACTCTGGATATCAAGACAAGTGGTTGGTACCAAGGGTGTAGCCAGGCATAGATTTTGTACTCTACGGAGTACATTTTTATTGCATCCCTCAGAAACATTGTAACTTTTTTCAGGCCATATTATTTTTGCAACTGTCTAAATTAATACCTCAAGACAAGCACATAATTTGCTTATAGACAGGATTACAAATCTAAAAACAATATCTAGAATAGTTTTAGAGGGAAACTCTGAAATTGATATGTACATTTATAAACTGCAAGGGGCAACATTTTGAAAGGTGTTAATTTCTGAGAAATGTCAGGTTAGTTGGGGGGGGTAGTAAAATGAATTTGTGAATACAAAATAGAATGTTCTTGCTTCACCCCATTTGCTACACTTCCATCTTGGATGTCTAGCCTCCTCCTTATCAACTCATTAATTCCATACTGCATGCTGTCAGTGAGCTATGTCGAGTGTAGTATTCCTTAATTCATGTTTGGCAGGTTGATGGGTTTTAGTCCAGATTTAGCTCAGCAGAGCTATCACAGGTAAACCAAGCTGGGCAACAGCCAGCAGTAGTTTATTGACCCATGGCTGCTGGGCTTCATGGTTGGCACACAGTGGCTATTAGATGCACATAGACTATTCCCGCTGTTAACTTAAGTTCCTGGTGTAGGTCGGAGTAGGCCAAGGACTTGGCACACTTATTGTAGATCAGAGCATGTATATGCACCTTTAAGAAGCATTTCCAGGTGTAGCACGTGCATATAAATAGCAAGCACGTGCAGGCAGCAGTGCCATTTTGAGAGAACAGCCAGAGTGTTAACATGTACGAGTGCAGTAGTCAGTTTGTTTATACGTTTGTTACAAAGCCTCATTTCTGATGTGTTTGTGTATAATAAAACCACTTGAACAGAACCCACGAATGTTCATCTGTTTTATCCTGACCCAGACGAGCGACACTTATCAGCAAATATCTGTCCCTGTGCCCATTTTTGTCAGTCAAGCAGTTTTTATGCTGTTGTGTGGCTAGCCTAACCCTGATACAGCACACAGTCTGGGATCCACATTCTCTTATCTAGAGGATGGCATACACCACAGAAGATGTCTGCAACTCCTCTATCACCCATGACTCCGTTCACTTTTTTTTATCAGTTTCAGATGGAAACATCCAGCATGTCCTTTTTTTGTGGAGACACAGCATGCAAACTCCATAGAGGCACTGGCTGAAGGTCTGGATTAAACTGTACCCTTTGCAGGGGAGGCAAACATCTTAACCATTATGGCAACTGCTTCTTACACACCCACTGATTATGAATTTGAACATACTGAATTTTTCAAAAGGTAAAGAAAAAAATCATATCTGATTTCCTGGATCAGAATTTTTTAAGAAAATTAAATACTTTGGATATTTGCTTAACATGCATTTAAGAATAGAACATCCACTGCTGTTAACTTAATATATTTAGGGGACTGTAGATCTAAGGTTGTTTTCAAAGATCTATTGTTTTCATCAGCTTTAACAGTACCTTTTGACTCAGTCTTGATAAATTACTACACAAAGTATTCTGAATGGGAATGTATTATACTGTCATAAAATTGAAATGGAATAAAGACTAGCTGACTAGTAATAATTGGAGATAAAATGCTGTATTAGAACACAGATATTTGAAATTGGGAATGCGAGGTTTACTTTGACTTGTGTTCATTTGGTCTTTTCTTCTTATTCTTCTTGGTGCATGTTTGTTTTAGGTTCAGTTTTGTTGTATTTAATAACTGCCTACCTGTAGCAGCAATGTATATAGGGTTGCATATGTTCAATTTTTTTTCAAATTCTGAGACAGAGGTTTTAGAAGAAGAAGAAGAAGGATGATTTTTTTTTCAGTGAATCATGCTCAGTGAATTGAAACAAATTAATACTAAGCATGTGTAAGAGGAGGGTAGGAGGGCAAGGGGACTTGCTGTCTGCAGAAATGCCTGTTTTGTTTGGGTGCTGTATTCACAAAATATGTTGCTTGAGTACCTTTGTTTAGAGTTTGTGTTATGGAAGAAATAAGTGTTGTGGTGCACTAGCAGTTCTATTTAGACCTTATGCATTTTGATTAGACTTAGTAGCCCTAGAGTGCCCCAAGGCTCCAGCTTTGACAATAAAATACTAAGTCTTTATTTAAGCAAGCAATAATGTCTGACAAGGGTGTGTGTTAATGATATTGGAGGAAGCATTTTCCATCAGACACATATAAAAAATAATAAGCAAGTGAAACACAGTTTTGCATGCAGCCCATTCTCTCTCCCATACACACACATACAATCTCTTATGCTTTCACACACGTACACACACACACACAAGATCACTCTCACTCTGTCTCGATCTCACACACACACACACACACACACACACACACACACACACACACACACACTCTTCTCTACTTTTAATACATTCATTCACTCACACAAGACCCCTCTCTCTCTCTCTCTGTCTCTCACACACACATACACACAATCTTCTCTGCTTTCATACAGGCATTCAGTCACACAGCATCACTGTGGCTTTCTCTTTCTCACACACACACACTTTCTCTGCATTATGCATGCATTCACGTGCACATGCAGACAAAAACATAAACACACTTTTCTGTTTCGCTCGATCTGTCACTCTTTCTCTGTCTTACTCACATACATGCATACACTCTCACATGGGTTACCTTCATTTGATCGACAGCCCATTTGACTGAAACCCATTTGATCGAAATTTCATTTGACTGACAACCAGTAATTCAGCACACTTCAAGGCAAATAACAGGGATTGGTCCCCCTCCCCAATGTCGTGCGACCCTTGAGTTGGTATATATAGTTAGGGGGGTTGGGGTGGGGAGAAGCCCCCCACCTAGTTTCCTTTAAAAGAAGAAAATAACACAAAAAGTATAGATTTTGAATGAAAATAGGTGGGGGGGCTGTACCCCCCACACACCCCCTAACTATATATGCCAACTCCAGGGTCGGACGACCTTGGGGAGGGGGCATATCCCTGTTATTTGCCTTGAATACTGGTTTGCAGTCAAATGAAATTTCGATCAAATGAGTTTAGATCAAATGAAATCTCGATCAAATAAAGATAGCCCTCTCAAACACATGCTTTATTTAAATTTTTTTTTCTTTTTTTATTTTACACTCGCTAAACAAACAGCAAAAGCACTGCTTAACGAGTAAAATAATGGCTCGCTCACTCACTTTCATTGACATGCATGCATGCACTCAAACACAGACATAAACAGACACACACACACACACACACACACACACACACACACACACACACACACACACACACACACACACACACATACACACGCACCTTTTTTAGTTGTCTTCTTTTTTTATATTTTGCACTCACTAAGCAGCAAAAAGGCTGCTGAGCAAGCTTAAAATAATGGTACTGTTTTCTCAGTTCAAGCTCCATGACAGCTTGATATGCTGCCATGAAGCAGTGGACACGTTTTTCAGCGGGCATTACTTTCGGGTACTGATGTACAGTTTGTCCATTATCTAATTGACATTAATTCATTGCTTAACATTGTATATAGATAACAATGTTGGTCATGTCTTAGAGCTGTTAGGTCCTCCTTCAAGCAGGGATGCTGTAGGAAGCTGTCCATGCATTGCTCTTTGGACTGTACCAGATTGTACTCAGATAAACCATAGAAACCACCCAGCTTTCAGAAAGAGGCAAAGATTTTTAGCAGGTTCACAGGTAATTACTAGGCATGAGGGCCAGTAGACCATGAGAAATGTAACTATATGACTCAGTTGCCCCAGAGCACTGTCTGGTCAAGTGGCTTGTTCAAAGTCACACATTAGGCTAATGGAAGCTGGGGGAATTATTTGCTAGAACTAGAGGATTCAGCTTATCAACAGCTCATAGCATTAATCCTTTCTTTTCTCGTTTACACCCACTTTTTTCCTTCATTTTGAAGAGGATAGAAGTCTTTTCCCCATTACTGACCTCAGCAACTTCTGAGAGTATATTTTCCAGGTGGAATACTGCTGTTGTACAGTCACTGAATGTTTATCTGGGGCCTGGGGCCTACACAGAAACTATACTTGATTTACACTGATAAGGCAACACTTCTAGTACAAAGTACTTAGGTTCATAGGTGTGTACTAGTCTAATGGCCCTGGGGCCTTTACAAGCCTAGCCATAGGATTACTCTGGCATAGTGCCACCCGACCTTAGTTCCCAGTGCCTCTGTCGAGTAGAGCCACTGGAGTTATCCCCGGGGTGAATGTTCTGTTTCCCATCCACTCATCAAGATTTCTCTTAAAGAGGGTCAGCGAGGTGATCTGTTTGACATGTATGGGAAGTCTATTCCATAGCATGGGCAGTCTCTGGTTGTAAACCTGTCCCTCCAGCATGTTGTATTAATTGTGGAAATGAAGTTGAGGTCTCTAGAGTGTGTGGTGCGGAGGGATTGGGATTTCTTTAGATGTAGCATTTCTTACAGAGCTGGGTCAGACATGGCTTTGTAAGTCAAGCAAAGATCGCCTCTAAGTAGGTGATAATGAGACAGAGAATAGTTGGAGGTTTTTGAGTCTGTCCATATAGGACACGTGTTTAAGGCCTAGGAACCTATTTATGAGGTACTTTTGCAGCTTCTCCAGTTGTAGGTGTCTAGTGAGGTATATGACAAATGGGGCATTGTATTCTATGACTGGCCTAATGATGGAAGAGTAGAGGGAGACAATGACCTCTTTCGTCCTAGATCCAAAACCCTTACTAATGAGATGTGCCACATAGAAGGACTTTCTGACCACAGTGGTAATATGTTGATCAAAAGAGAGGTTGCAGTCCTCCTGTGTTCCCAGATCTTTTATAATGCCTTCTGTGTTCTGTGGACTACCATCAATGTGGTAATTCATGGGAACCGGGTTTTTCCCAAAGGGGATGACAACACATTTTTTGGCATTGAGCTTAAGGCCATTGTTCTGACACCAGTCGTTGATCTCAGTGAGGCCATTCTGTAGGATGTCAACATCACTTGGGGAGTTAATAATAGCTCCCAACATGCAATCGTCTGCGAACTTTGTCAGCCAGAGTCCCTTCGTGTTGGCCTGGACTTCAGAGAAGTAGATACCAAACAGGAGAGGACCCAGGACCGAACCCTGTGGGACTCCACTCATGACTAGTTAGCAGTCTGACTTGGAGTTAGCTACTTTCACACTGTGGTTTCTATCTGTGAGCCAGTTTGCAGCCCACCTAGTGATATAGGGGTTGATGCCTAGGTTAGTGAATTTTTCTATGATTCCTAAGTGGGTCATGGTATCAAAAGCCTTGGCCAGATCAAGTTAGGCTGTATGAATCACCTTGCCTTCATCCACAGCTGTGGTGACTGACTCAAAGATGTCGACCAAGTTGAGCAGGCATGATCTACCATTCACAAAACCAAACTGTGTGGGATCCAGAGTTTTGAGATTCCCTATATCCTTGTTTATTAGGTCCATGATGATGCGTTCCATAGCTTTGCACATCAGGCTCATCAGGCTAATGGGGTGATTGTTCCCAGGGTCTGTAGTCGCTCCTCCTTTGTGGAGAGGGATGATTGTAGCAATGCACCATTCGGTAGGGGCAAAGGCTGAGGTGAAGCTGTGATTGAACAGTGTACACAGGTGAGGTGTCAGTTCAGTCTGTAGTTCATGTAGAACACAGCCAGGGATATTGTCAGGTCCCATAGAAGCCGGATTCTTGGCCTTGGGCAGTGCTGTTTTAACCTGTGCAGCAGTAATACTGGGTGCCTGGCAATCTACTGGTATTGTGGTTGGTCCTTTGGGGGGGGGGGGTAAAGTTGGCACTGAATCTGTCGGCCAATATGCTGGCAACATCTGTTGGCTCGTTATAGGAGGTACCATTGTGCAGTAGCTCAGAGCAAATCTGGGTATTGCCGTGGAGATTCTTTACATAACTATAGAAGGCCTTGTGGTTGTCTTTACTATGTGCTGCAATTCTGTTTTCATAACTAGCTTTAGAGAATTTGATAAGAGATCTCAAGTTATGTTGAGGCTGATAAGGGAGTTTTTCCAGTCTTGTGACTTCACCTTATTCCGCATCAGTTTCCTCCTTCTGTTGTAGAGTTTGTTTATGGCAGGGGACCAGCAGATTGGCTTCCTTTTTTGGGAGGAGAGCGTCTTGGTTCTATTGGGTATGGCAAGATCCATGCATTTGTGTACGTGTTCATACAGTGCATTGGTGTATGATTCGGTGGTCATACAACTATTTTCCATTTGCATGGATGCCATGAAGTTAGCCACCTCTGTTTTTAGGAGCCCAAAGTTAGCTTTGGAGAAGTTTTTCATGGTGGTTACCTTTGTGAGGGGGTGGTGGGATGTGTATTTCCAGGGTGTTTAGTCTGTGGTCGGATCTAACCAGGGAGGAGCTGACTATTGGTGTAGAGCAACAGTTGCCCATGTTAGTAATGACCAGGTCAAGGATGTTGCTACCTCTAGTGGGGGTAAGAAAGAGCTGGTCTAGGACATTGGAATTAATGAACTCCAGGAAACGTTGGGCAAGTGTATTGGTACATAAGTAATTTTCCCAGTTAATGGAGGGGTAGTTAAAGTCTCCTAGTAAGAGAATATTAGGTTGGACCCTAATATTCTCCAGGGTGCTTGGGAACGTGGAGTGAGTCTTGGGACATGGTTGGGGACCTATAGCAGGCTATGATCTGAATCACTGTCTTACCCAATGTTAGCTGCACCTGAAATATCTCTGATGCATTATGTTGGGCTACCACTCTGGAGATGTGCACATCCTTTATGAATATGGAATCATTACTGCCTTTGGAGCTTCAGTCCAAGTTCTGGGGCCAAAGGTGTAGAATGAGTTATAGCCTGGTAGTGCAGGGGTGCTTTCTGCTGCCTTGAACCAACTCTCTGTTACAGCACAAATGTCGATGTTCTCCATTTTAAGGAGTGCTTCGAGCGAGTGCATTTTGAGATTCAGACTTCTAGCATTGAGCAGAATGACCCTCATATTGCATTTGTTTGTAGCTGTTACGCTGGTAATTTTGTCTTGGAACACTGCCTAAAAAAGGCACTATGGAGTGGCAAGAGCCTTGGCCAGTATCCGGAACCCAGGGGTGACAGATGCAGGCCATCTCTGGCAAAGCATCGAGTTCTGTCAGTCATATCATACCAGGCAGATACTGGATCCCCTTAGAATGACACCAGAAACTTAACCAATTGTTGAAATCAGTATTTTTCGGCTTTTACTGTGGTATCATTCTGGGTGATTGTAGGATGTTGCTCAGGGCAAGGGTCATACCCGCTTGGGATACATAATCTGAGAGATCCTCCATGTCTCTTTTCATGTAGTCCAGGGAGGTACGTCTCAGATCATTCACACCCACATGTACAATGACAGAGTCATATTTATACCCGTCGTTGAGGGACCTGAGTGCATGCGTTGTGTGACAGATCCTGACACCTGACAGGCAGCCGACTTGTTACTTTCTCCTTATTTCTCCAAGTCTTTTGGATTTCTAATACCATGATGGGAATGTTCCCCATTCCTGAGTCAAGATATGATCAAAGTTCATGAAGTTAGTATTGTTTCAGTCTTTTTTTAGCCAGAAGTGCTCTTTGCAGCACCTGCAATGTGCCCAGAATTGACTCCTCAAGCAATTCATACAGAGTTGCATGTGTCGGTAACATATGTAAGTACAATTGTAAATTATATTTTATAAGACCCATTGCTCCTACTACTATTGGAACTGTCTGTGTATCCTTCTTCCACATTACCCTCATTTCTGCCTGTAAATCCTGGTATTTTATGACACTCTGTACATACAACACTGCAATCACTGGTTGCACAATTTCAGTGATTAATGCTACTTTGTCTTCTTTTCATGGACTACTAAATCTGTTTTTCCTCACATCTGTTTTTGGAACTGTAGATAATGGGTGATCCCATGTGATAAAACTTCATCATTTTCTGTAGTGTTTTGTAGCTGATGTTTCCAGTGCTTCTCAGCTACTTCAATATTATAATGTTTGCATAATCCCCAATGCAACAGTCTTGCTACGTTATTGTGCCTTTCGGCATACAGTCCTTCTGCCATTAGTGTATCACACCCAGCAGCAAGATGTGCAACTGTTTCCAGTTCTGTTTTACAAAACATGCATTTGTTTCTCCCACATGTTCAATGGACTTTATAAACCAAACTGTATGTAGTCCACTGTCCTGGGCCGCCAGTAATAATCTTTTGTCTTTTGGTTTAAATTCGCCTCTCCTTAACCATTCCTACTTTCTATCCTGATCAACATGAGGTTGTTCCAAAAGTTTTCTGTACTTGCAACTGTATTGATGCATTTTCCACATTTCTTGCCTTCTTATATGATCCTTCACCTTATATTCTTTCCTTTGTGTTTTGGCATATTGCCTGATTTTTATCTACTTTTGGTTTGATTTCCATTCCTGCTCGATACTGATAAGCTTCTGCTAAACTAAGCAGGGAAGTCATCTTAGACTTATTCTTCTTTGTGTTTTAAAACTTTCACTTTGTTTGGATCTTGTGAGGTCAACAGATATGTATGCAGTCCTACGACTGCAGATCTATATATATAATCCATTTTGAGGAGACCCATATCTCCTTCAGAATGGGGAGTATATAATCTTGGTATACACTGATTTTTATAAATCATTTGAAAAGCATGAAGCATTTTTCTTGTTTTCCTGTCCAACTGATCCAATACCGTTTGGGGCTAGTCAGTCACTCCAAAACTGTAAGTTAGGACAGAAGGAGCAAACTGGTTTATAGCTTGGACTTTGTTTCTAGATGACAGAGCTATTTTCAATATTAATTTTAGTCTTCCAAAATATTTCTAATTTTTATTCATATTTGTTCATGTTTTATTGTTGAGCCTTCATCAATTCCCAAATATTTATACACTCCCTCTTGCTCAAGTTCTTTTATACTACATTCCTGTCCCAGACTGATGTTTCTTGGTGCTGCAGCTTTCCTGCTTTAAAGAAGCATCTGTATCACAACATCGAATAATTAAATGTCAAACGCTTACATGAGCGAATATTCACATACTCGAAAACTGTATTGTGGGGGCTGTGCTCCCCACACCCCCGCTAAATATATATATTCCTACTCCGCGATTGCACTACAGTGGGGAAAGGGCAAAAATCCTGATCTTCACTGTACCGCGAACAAAATATATCCACTTCAAGGGCGTGAATATTTGCTCATGTGAGCGTTCAACATTTACTGATTCAATGTTCTGATATAGACCCTTAAAGGTTGCTTTCGCACATTTATCAACACCAAACGACATTCTTGTATCATCTGAAAAAGGTTGACCACTTCAGTTGTGCTTTCAGTTTCTCATCTGACAAACTATATAATTTAAAGTCATCTACAAAAAGATAGGTCTTTATACTTTGTTGTTTTCTGGGAACCAAATGGTAGCCATGATCTAATTTGTTAAGTAGACAGCTTAATGCTAAGGGCAGAAGAGCAATGGTGACAGACACATCCTGGAATATCCCTGTTTGAATTCTTATCCTTGGAATAATAATTTGTCCTCTATCATGGCTCAACTGCAAAGTGGTTTGTCACTGTTGCTTGGTCACTGTAATATAATCAGTCAGTGTAGGGTGTATCTCATACATTTGTAAGCACTCTTTAATCCATGAATGTGGGAAGGATGCTGTTAAATGCTTTTAGTAGTCTATACATGCTATACTTAGGTTCTTCCCCTTTTTAGTTTTCTGTTATGACTATTTAACAAAAAATGATCCGTTGTTCCACATAACTTTATTTTGTTACACTTTTGTTCTATTGCCATGATTGAGTTTTCTCTAAATGACTATAAGTTCTAGTGTATAGTTTATACATCGTTGGAAGGCAGGCTATTGGTCTATAGTTTTTAGGATAGATTGCAGGTTCGCTCTTTAGGGGGAGTATTGTTTTTCCTATTGTTAACCAGGTTGGCATCTGTTTGGGGTGCACATATAAATAGTTCTTATTCATGGCTAAGTCTTCATGTAAAGATGTTAATACTTTTAGCCAGAAGTTAGGTACTACATCTGGGCCTGGGGTTTTCCATTTTAGGAGCTTTTCTTAATTTTGTTTCAGTTTCTCTGGCTCTTACTTCATCTCATTTCATATCGTACACTTGAACTTCTTATTCTTTCTTTTACCTCTTCTACCCATTCAGCTTCTTTGTTGTGTTCCACAGGGTCTTTATAGATATTTCTCCAAAATATTCCAAAAAAACAACTGTGGGATTCAGTTCCGCAGTAAAATTTATTACACTGACTTAGCACCTCAGACACAACAGCCTTTAAAGAGTACAAAATTACAAAAACACATTCTCTTATTTATACATCATCAGCAGTCATTTAATAAATTAATCAATCAATTAGACAAATACTTTAACATTTAAAGCAAACTTCTCCAATTTACTACTCTATTCAGACCTCTTGGTGTTAGTGTGTCAAACTTCAATATGAAAACAGTTTCTTTGTATAATAAAACATTTTTAATTCATCTTTCACCCCCCTTCCTGATAAACACTTCTTTCAAAATTGTAGTTTGTAATAAATTAGCATCATTATGATGTTTTTTCCAAAAAATTAGATGCTATAGGACTTTCCAGTCTCTGTTTCCTGATGTCTCTTATGTGTTCCTGCAACTTGATTCTAAATTTCCTCTTGGTTTCCTCAATATAGAAGAGGTTGCAGGGACACTTCAAACAGTATATTACACCTAATGTATCACATGAAAAATGATTATGTGGTCTAAATATTTTCCCATTAATCCTAGGAAAACTGTATATTATATGAAAACATATGTCTGAATAGAGAAGTAAATTGGAGAAGTTTGCTTTCAATTTTAAAGTATTTGCCTAATTGATTGATTAATTTATTTAATGACTGCTGATGATGTATAAATAGATGAATGTGTTTTTGTAATTTTGTACTCTTTGAAGGCTGTTGTGGCCGAGGCGCTAAGTCAGTGTAATAAATTTTACTGGGGAACTGAATCCCACTGTTGTTTTTTGGACTATTTTGCTGGTTTTGTTGCTGGTTGTATCTTTGATTTCTCCAAAATATGTCTATTTTTTTCTTTTTTTGGTTGTGTTCCAATTGCTTTTGCCTTATTTCCCAATTCTCTATAAAACTTTTTGGGGTCATCAAAGTACTTCAGTCTGATCTTTCTTATGCTGTTGCAGTTTTCACAAAGGTGCTGGTCATATGTATGAAGACTTTTCAGTTGATGAACTTAACGTCTGGTGGTCCTGTTGAGGAGCTTCCTGATAGCATCTCTGCAGAGGATTTTGAGATGTCGATGATTGCAGAGTTACACATGCTCATAGACCTTCTATTTTAGACATCTGTCTTCAGGCTTTGATGTCATGAAAGGTCCCCACCAGCTAGGATTTGAATCTCCACCTTCTGCAGCAGGGCCTGTCAGAGGTCCTGGCAGTGAATTCTTCTATTGTTAGTGTGTGGTTATCTTGTCTCATAACTGTCCTCGCTAAATATGGGCCTGTGCATATGACATTTGCATTCACATGCAAACACAGTCTTCTTGATCCTGAAGACTGGTGGAAAGCTGCTTCTAGGTCACTCTTGATTTGGTTTAACAGATAATCTAATATTTGATAAATAAACAAGGGAGTAGGCATTTATTTAGACCATGTGAGTGACATCTAATTCTACAGTGATCATATCCCAGGTGAAATGAATCTGAGAGACATCCTAAGCTGTTTTCTGGTCCTATCCTGGCTTGAATTTTCCAGAAGTGGGCATTCCAGCATCTGTGTCACTTGGAAGATCATGGCTTCCCCTTTTCACCTCTGTTTAGCAGATCAATGAGAACCATTAGTGAATTGGTTGGCTGTTCACTGGAGACCCTATCAGTTCATCGAAAAATCAGTTCAGTGAACAACATTTTCAGTGCTCTTACATCAAACATACAGTTTGTCAGACTGTTAACACTAAGATCGCGGTACAATGAGGATCGGAAAATGTGTCCTTTTCCTACTCTAGTGCGCTCTCAGAGTTTGTATATATAATTAGAGTGGGGTTTCCCCCCACATGAGGGGAATTCAACGAATGACATTTCCCAAGGAATGACGTTCATTGAAGTGACAGCTCAGTGAAGTGATATAGACCCATTGACTGACAAGAAAGAGGCATGTAATACTGCTTTTTACCATACCTGCTGATTCTGCTCCACAAACATATCCTCATCGACCATTGGTTGCCAAAAAGGTGGTGGTTTCAGAGATTTCCTATTCTGTTAGTGCACCATTATTAAATTATCACTTATGATGTAGACAGTCATACATTTATATAAGTGAAACAAATCATATTGACATATTTACATTTGCATATGTTATATATCACTTTTAATCTCTCAGTCATTGTCAGTCAAACATTACAAAGCTCATTCAATTCCTGCCTTTCCTCCTCCAAAACATTATTCTGCATATATTGTTCCCACAGTTCCCATTTTTAATGTAATTTGCTCATACGATCCCACATCCATTTTTTTGTTACCATATTCACTACTTCTATTTCAGTTTGTTTAGACTTTGATTTCCATTTTCTAGTGATTTGCATTTTTTTTTTTGCAGTCACCAGAATTAAACTCTGCAAGGCATTACTATGTCTAGGCAATTCTAATTCTGTATCATAGCTCAAAAAAGAATTTAGTTACACCAGTTTGCCCATCCATTATTTCTTTCAAGAGTAGCCTGCAGGAATTTTTAGAGTATGCTAAGTCATTACACTCCCAAAACATATGATGTTCATCGTGTTACACTGCTGCAGACACTTGGGTTATCCTGCCGTCAGGTGGTCCCGCAGACGGCTAGAGTTCCAAAGTCTTGGTCCAGCGTCGGTTGCTGTCGCCTCTCCCCTGACGTCAGTGCACCAGGGGTATATAAGATGCATCCGATGCCATTTACTTCAGTCTTTCTTGCTGCGAGGTGCCCGAAGCAGAAGCAGTTCGCAAGTGCCGGTCGGCCGACTCCTGAGATTTTTGAAGTCGAATTTCAGATCAAAATCTTCAATAAAACTAAGTACCCCATTAGGGAAACTTTTTTTCTTGCCTCAGACCGATGTCAGAAAAAGTTAATAATTGTATTTCTTGTGGAAAGCAAATACCTCATAAGGACTTCCACTCTTACTGTATTCCATCCCTAGGCCCTGATCACGACGTCACTAGGCAGAGTACCTCTCTTAACCCTCTTTAAGAGGAACCTGGACAACTGGATGGGACAATACACCACTTGGATCTCACTTGTGTACCTGTTAGACAGGGAAAACAGGTGCTGACTTTGGGTTAACATGGGTGAAATTCTTGGCTAGGCTTATAAGAGCCTTAGGGCCAAAAGCCTAGTATCATCCTATGAGCCTGTGAGGCTAGTGAGAGTCTGGAAGACCGCCCGGCACCTATGTTGGATTCCTCTGCTGCAGCCGCTTTGAAGGCCAGTATGGATCCAGCTTCATGTAGGTCCCTACAGGCCTTTCAGGCCTCCAGTTTGTATTTTCAGGGGAACTGCAGCTGATTATTACCAAAGGGCCTAGAGGTGTTCCTTAGGTTTTGGTTAGGGAGGATGTGCCGAATACCATTATAGAGTGTCGTACGGGGTCTGAGCCTTTTCATCTTTACAAGGGTGATGTCCCCTTAAAGAAGAAACAAAAAAATAACCATGTTTCTGCTAAGGACCCTCAGATGAATGGAAGAATTTACTCAAGTTTTATTTAGTGCCCTTATGAGTTTTAGGCCTCCTCAAGGAGTTTCTGTTACAGCTCTGCTTTGGTCTTCTGCTCCTCTTAAGAGGCCTAAGGAACAAGATTCCTCCGAGGAGGAGGATTTGGATGAGGAGTCTCTTGCCTGTTCTTTCCAGATTCTTTCTCCCTTAGACTATGGTTTTGAGGAAGAGGAGTCCACTAGTCCTGACTCTCCATTTGTTTGTTTCTGCTGCTGCAGATTTGTGTAAGCCCCTACAGGAAAAGGGTAAGGACTTACAAGATCTGAAACATATCTTTGTTTCTCCTGTACCTAAATTCCAAAGGAATTACCCTTATAAACCAGCTTTTATTTGTAGGCTGTCTCGCCCTCCACCCAAAGGTGAGAAGAGTGGTAGAAGGTCTCCCCATGCTATGATTACCCAGACAACTTCAGCTCAGCAATCTCCTTTTCCTGACAACCCAGGTGCTGTCTGACTGTCCTGTTCTTCTCAGCCACAGCCACATTCCTCTTTCTCTTTCCCTGTCCCTTATGGTTTGGTTACAGATTACTCAAGATTTCTGTGTTCTTTCCATCATTCGCCAAGGGTACTCCATGGTCTGGAAATCTCTTCCCTCTTTCATGCACATTGCTCAGCCCCCTCAGGAATAATTAGCCTTTTTTCTAGATGTGCTTCAGGGTCTCTTGACTCAAGGAACTATTCAGGAAGTTCCATTGTCTCAAATGAGGGAAGGGGTTTTATTCCAGAATGTTCTTTGTCCTCAGGAAAGAAGGCACTTGGAGACCCATTCTGGATCTCTCTCACCAAAACACCTTTCTGAAGGGGTCCTGCTGTTGTCCCTTCACGCATTGTTTCCTCTGCTACTTCCTCAGGCTTTTCTAGTTCCTCTGGACCTCAAGGATGCTTATCTTCATAACCCTGTTTATCCCCTTTTCAGGAAATGTTTACATTTGTCTGCTTCCTGACATTTTCAGTTCTCTGCTTTGCTCTTCGGCCTCTCTACTGCCCCAAGAATATTCACCAAATGCCTTGCTCCTGTGATTGCTTTTTACAGACTAAGGGGGTTACAGGTCTTTCCCTACCTAGATGACCTTTCTTTTTCAGATCTCCTCTCCAGAAATTTTTCCTGCAGGATTTTCACTTTGCCATTTCTCGCCTGCAAAGCCTGGGGTTTACTATAAATGTCCAAAAGTCTTTTCTATTTCCCTCACAGGATCATGTGCTTCTAGAATGGAGGATGTAGACTGTTTCAATGTTGGCATTCCTCCCTCCTCCCAAGCCCTTCTCTCCTTGCCTTCTTCCAATTCCATCTTCCTCTGGCCTTAATTACAGCCAAGGAATTTCTAAGAGCTCTGGGTTTCATGGCCTTCATTATTCCTATGCTTCCTTTGGCCAAACTCCACATGATAAAGCTTCAGTGGTTTCTAAAGTCAGTTTGGCTCAGCACTGTCATCCTTTAGATTTCTTAGTCTCTCCTCTTCCATGTCTCAAGCTGGAATTTCAGTGGTGGATTTGGCAGTTGTCACTCAACCCAAGGCTTTCTTTTCATCCTCCATTACCATCTCAGGAGCTATTCGCAGACACTTCAGACATGGGATGGGGGGGGGGGCTTCCATCAGCTTTCTAAAAGTGCAGGCCTCTGGTCGCTTCAACAAAGAAAGACCACATCAGTGTCAAAGAGACAAGAGCTCTTCTGATGGCTGTTCAAGCATTTCTTTCTCTTTTTACTTTAGGGCCCCTCAAGGTACTTACAGACAATAGTACAGTGATGTGGTATGTCAACAAACAAGGGGAATACACGATCTTATCTCCTTTGCACATTAGCACTATATGTGGGAGCTACCTATCCAGTATCAAGTGGTGCTTCAGGCAGTTTACATTCCCTCAGGTCAGAACATTGTGGCAGACTCTCTGAGCAGGTCCATATCACAATCCCATAAGTGGATGCTTCACAGGGATGTATTTCTGGACATTTCTGAACAGACGACTTCCTTTTTTTTTTTTTGGTGCAAGAGCCCAATGTCCTGTGGTCTGGAAGATGGACATCTTCTCTATGTTCTTCATCTCACATTGCTGCAGTCCTAACACTTGGGTAGTCCGCTGTCCTCGGTCGGCCCGAATATCAAAGTATAAGGCTGACGTCGGTCAAGGCGCATTTGACTGACATCAGGACGTCAGGGTACAAATGCGCATGACCGACGTCATATCCTCTGTCTTTTTTGCCGCATGGTCCGATGCAGAAGCAGCATTGCAAGTGCCGGTTGGCGTTCTGAAATTTTTCGATTTCGGAGTTTCAGACCGAGTCAAAGTTGGCTAAGTACCCGTTGGGAATATTTTAGTTTTTTCTTGCCCCAGTGGTTTACCGGATGTCAGAAAAAGTGAATAATTGTATTTCTTGTGGGAAACAGATACCGCATAGAGACTACCATACTTTGTGTATTCCTTGTTTAGGACCTGAGCACGGCGTTGTTGGGTGTCGCTCTTGTGCTAGATTCAATAAAGCGCACTATAAAGAGAAGGTTGGATTGTGCCAGGTTGGTCTTGAGCGGTGCAATTATAAAATGCCGTCGGATGCTCCGGCGCTTCTTCGGAAGCAAGGACAAAGCAGTTAAGCCTAGGCTAGAAGAACCGTCCGTGCGGACGCCGGTTCTTTAGAGGTGTCGGTGGAGCGGTGGTTCCACCGAGGCTCTTTGGGATCCCAGGGAGAGACTTTGTTATTGCAGGATGTGGCCTGTCAGGAGGCAGGTCAGGCTGATGGGGCTTCTCAGGTTACTATACTCCCCTCCCTTCCTAGGGTGGTTAGGCCCTCTCCTTCTGTTTCCAAGGCTTCTCCCAGAGGCAGGCCAGGTTTAGCTTCAGTTGGTGTCACCCCTAGTTCTTCAGGAACTGTGCCCAAGAAGCATATGCTTAAAATGGCAGAAGATTTGATTACTTTGATTAGGGGTTCTTTGCCCCCTCCTGATAAGAGACCTAGGGTGGAGCCTGAGCTAGGGAGTTTTGAGCAGGCTTCGATGTTTCAGAGTCTTGACTGAAGACTTGCAGGAGTATTCCCCTTATTCTGATTCTGATGTGGATGATTCTACTTCTTCTTCTCCTCCTGAGGATTTTTCTTTTTCAGAAACTCTTCATTCCATGAGGGAGCATTTTAAGTGGGAAGGTCAGGACTTCTCTGATTCCAGGAAAAGGCTTAGGAATTTTGTTTTACCCCAGCATAGGCCTTTGGCTATACCTCCTGTTTTGGATGTGGTGGAAGATGTTTTTACAGAGGCTTCTCTTAATCCTGATTCTTTGCCTCCTGCTCCTGTTAAACCGGATAGGTATTACAGGGTGCCTGAAGCTCATAAGTATCTTTTAAGAGTCCTAGGGCAGACCCAGAAACTGTTAGTCAGGGGCCTAAAGGTGTTAAGGCTTCTGTTGTCAAGAATCCGGTTCCTACAGATAAAGAGGCCAGGGCCTTGGATAGATGGGGAAAGAAAGTTTATACTTCTTCCACTCTAGCTATGAGGGCTTTGAATTGTCAGTTTCACATGTTGAAATACCAAAACTATCTCCTTTCACAATTGAAGTCTAAGGTTGATGCTCTGGCGGAAGGTATTGATTGTAAAGAGTTACAAGATTTAGTACATGTTTCTGAACAGGTGGGTAAGCATTCTTTGCAATGTGGTTTTGATGTTGTACAGGCCTCGTCTAGGGTGGCTGCCACTGGGTCAGTTCTTCGCAGGCACGCCTGGCTGAGGGATCAGAATTTATCTGACCATGTTAAAACAAGGATTTTAGATGCTCCTTTACAACCTGATGTGTTGTTTGGTTCTCCTGTTGAGGCAGTTTTAAAGAAAATGGAAGACAAGGCTAAGTCTATGCAGACTGTTAAAGATTTTTTGCAGGTTCAGCCTCCAAAGTTTAGTAGAAATTGGCCTACTAAGGGATGGACGTATCCTTCTTATGATTCCCAGTCTAGGGGTCGCTCTAGACGTGGTAGGGGCAGAGCTCAGGGCTCTTTCAGGCCTAGAACAGGGAGTTCTCCTGCACAGTCTTGGTGGGCAGGGGTCAGTCCTTTCGTAAACAGGCCCAATGACCTACCTTTTCAGCTGCCAGAGCCTTCTCGTCTGGCAGCACCTTTGGGAGGAAGGTTGGCACTTTTCAAAGAAAATTGGAGTTTAATTACCCAAGACAGATGGGTATTGGATATCATACACCACGGTTACAGGTTTTTTTTCCATACCTTGCCTCCTTTCAAAGGCATGCCAGACGTTCCTCCTCAATAAAGAATAGAGGCTCACAAGCAAATTTCTCTGTTACTCCAAATAGGGCCATACAGCCGGTCCCTATGCCAGAAGTGGGCCTAGGATTTTATTCTCGCCTGTTCCTAGTACCAAAGAAAGGGAGCACGTGGAGACCAATTTTGGACTTATCTATCCTCAACACTTATCTGGACATTCCCAAGTTCAAAATGTTGACGTTACAGCAGCTTTTACCTCTGCTGGGCAAAGATCATTGGATGGTAACTTTGGATCTCAAGGAGGCTTATCTTCATGTTCCTATCAGACTAAGTTGCAGGAAGTATCTGCTTTTGAGCTGGGACTTCTCATTATCAGTTCTCTGCATTGCCCTTTGGCTTATCTACTGCCCAGAGTGTTCGAAAGTTCTGGCTCCAGTGATAGCTTTCCTCAGGTTAAAAGGAATACAGATCTATCCTTATTTGGACGATTGCCTGATTCTGGCTCAAGGAAGGGACGAGCTTCTTCATCAGTTGGATTATGTGATAGCAGTGCTAAGATGCCTGGGGTATTCTGTGAACGAAATAAAGTCCAGTCTAGTACCCTCTCAGGACATGTGCTTTCTGGGTGTGAGACTGAATACAGCATCCCAGATGGCCTTTTGACCCCGGACAAACAAAAGAATCTTTCCCTTTACTTTCATCAGTTGTCTCATCAGTCCAGGCTGACTGCAAGGACAGTCCTTCAAGCCTTGGGGTTCATGGCATCTTGTATTCTGGTGCTTTCCAATGCCAAACTGCATATGAGGAAGCTACACTTGGGTTATCCTGCCGTCAGGCGGTCCCGCAGACGGCCAGAGTTCCAAAGTCTTGGTCCAGCGTCAGTTGCTGTCGCTTCTTCCCTGACGTCAGTGCACCAGGGGTATATAAGATGCATCCGATGCCATTTACTTCAGTCTTTCTTGCTGCGCGGTGCCCGAAGCAGAAGCAGTTCGCAAGTGCCGG
This sequence comes from Protopterus annectens, assembly GCF_019279795.1. Classification (NCBI taxonomy): domain Eukaryota; kingdom Metazoa; phylum Chordata; order Ceratodontiformes; family Protopteridae; genus Protopterus; species Protopterus annectens. The sequence continues at coordinate 1,618,963,294 of NC_056733.1, read as the reverse complement.
TCGGCCGACTCCTGAGATTTTTGAAGTCGAATTTCAGATCAAAATCTTCAATAAAGCTAAGTACCCCATTAGGGAAACTTTTTTTCTTGCCTCAGACCGATGTCAGAAAAAGTTAATAATTGTATTTCTTGTGGAAAGCAAATACCTCATAAGGACTTCCACTCTTACTGTATTCCATCCCTAGGCCCTGATCACGACGTCACTAGGCAGAGTACCTCTCTTAACCCTCTTTAAGAGGAACCTGGACAACTGGATGGGAAACAGACAATACACCACTTGGATCTCACTTGTGTACCTGTTAGACAGGGAAAACAGGTGCTGACTTTGGGTTAACATGGGTGAAATTCTTGGCTAGGCTTATAAGAGCCTTAGGGCCAATAGCCTAGTATCATCCTATGAGCCTGTGAGGCTAGTGAGAGTCTGGAAGACCGCCCGGCACCTATGTTGGATTCCTCTGCTGTAGCCGCTTTGAAGGCCAGTATGGATCCAGCTTCATGTAGGTCCCTACAGGCCTTTCAGGCCTCCAGTTTGTATTTTCAGGGGAACTGCAGCTGATTATTACCAAAGGGCCTAGAGGTGTTCCTTAGGTTTTGGTTAGGGAGGATGTGCCGAATACCATTATAGAGTGTCGTACGGGGTCTGAGCCTTTTCATCTTTACAAGGGTGATGTCCCCTTAAAGAAGAAACAAAAAAATAACCATGTTTCTGCTAAGGACACTCAGATGAATGGAAGAATTTCACTCAAGTTTTATTTAGTGCCCTTATGAGTTTTAGGCCTCCTCAAGGAGTTTCTGTTGCAGCTCTGCTTTGGTCTTCTGCTCCTCTTAAGAGGCCTAGGGAACAAGATTCCTCTGAGGAGGAGGATTTGGATGAGGAGTCTCTTGCCTGTTCTTTCCAGATTCTTTCTCCCTTAGACTATGGTTTTGAGGAAGAGGAGTCCACTAGTCCTGACTCTCCATTTGTTTGTTTCTGCTGCTGCAGATTTGTGTAAGTCCCTACAGGAAAAGGGTAAGGACTTACAAGATCTGAAACATATCTTTGTTTCTCCTGTACCTAAATTCCAAAGGAATTACCCTTATAAACCAGCTTTTATTTGTAGGCTGTCTCGCCCTCCACCCAAAGGTGAGAAGAGTGGTAGAAGGTCTCCCCATGCTATGATTACCCAGACTACTTCAGCTCAGCAATCTCCTTTAACTGACAACCCAGGTGCTGTCTGACTGTCCTGTTCTTCTCAGCCACAGCCACATTCCTCTTTCTCTTTCCCTGTCCCTTATGGTTTGGTTACAGATTACTCAAGATTTCTGTGTTCTTTCCATCATTCGCCAAGGGTACTCCATGGTCTGGAAATCTCTTCCCTCTTTCATGCACATTGCTCAGCCCCCTCAGGAATAATTAGCCTTTTTTCTAGATGTGCTTCAGGGTCTCTTGACTCAAGGAACTATTCAGGAAGTTCCATTGTCTCAAATGAGGGAAGGGTTTTATTCCAGAATGTTCTTTGTCCTCAGGAAAGAAGGCACTTGGAGACCCATTCTGGATCTCTCTCACCAAAACACCTTTCTGAAGGGGTCCTGCTGTTGTCCCTTCACGCGTTGTTTCCTCTGCTACTTCCTCAGGCTTTTCTAGTTCCTCTGGACCTCAAGGATGCTTATCTTCATAACCCTGTTTATCCCCTTTTCAGGAAATGTTTACATTTGTCTGCTTCCTGACATTTTCAGTTCTCTGCTTTGCTCTTCGGCCTCTCTACTGCCCCAAGAATATTCACCAAATGGCTTGCTCCTGTGATTGCTTTTTACAGACTAAGGGGGTTACAGGTCTTTCCCTACCTAGATGACCTTTCTTTTTCAGGCCTCCTCTCCAGAAAGTTTTCCTGCAGGATTTTCACTTTGCCATTTCTCTCCTGCAAAGCCTGGGGTTTACTATAAATGTCCAAAAGTCTTTTCTATTTCCCTCACAGGATCATGTGCTTCTAGAATGGAGGATGTAGACTGTTTCAATGTTGGCATTCCTCCCTCCTCCCAAGCCCTTCTCTCGTTGCCTTCTTCCAATTCCATCTTCCTCTGGCCTTAATTACAGCCAAGGAATTTCTAAGAGCTCTGGGTTTCATGGCCTTCATTATTCCTATGCTTCCTTTGGCCAAACTCCACATGATAAAGCTTCAGTGGTTTCTAAAGTCAGTTTGGCTCAGCACTGTCATCCTTTAGATTTCTTAGTCTCTCCTCTTCCATGTCTCAAGCTGGAATTTCAGTGGTGGATTTGGCAGTTGTCACTCAACCCAAGGCTTTCTTTTCATCCTCCATTACCATCTCAGGAGCTATTCGCAGACACTTCAGACATGGGATGGGGGGGGGGGGCTTCCATCAGCTTTCTAAAAGTGCAGGCCTCTGGTCGCTTCAACAAAGAAAGACCACATCAGTGTCAAAGAGACAAGAGCTCTTCTGATGGCTGTTCAAGCATTTCTTTCTCTTTTTACTCCAGGGCCCCTCAAGGTACTTACAGACAATACTACAGTGATGTGGTATGTCAACAAACAAGGGGAATACATGATCTTATCTCCTTTGCACATTAGCACTATATGTGGGAGCTACCTATCCAGTATCAAGTGGTGCTTCAGGCAGTTTACATTCCCTCAGGTCAGAACATTGTGGCAGACTCTCTGAGCAGGTCCATATCACAATCCCATAAGTGGATGCTTCACAGGGATGTATTTCTGGACATTTCTGAACAGACAACTTCCTTCTTTTTTTTTTTTTGGTGCAAGAGCCCAATGTCCTGTGGTCTGGAAGATGGACATCTTCTCTTTTTCTTGAAAGGGGATGTTTCTTTTTGCCTTCCCTTCCTCTCATTCCAAAAGTCCTGTTCAAGATAAAGCAGGATGCTATCTTGCTGGTGACTCCCTTTTGGCCCAGACAGCATTGGTTCACTCTTCTTCTGCATTTTGCCAAGGGCAATCATCACAAGTTACCTCATAGGGTAGACCTACTCATACAAGACAAGGGCGCTTTCATCCATTCCCACCTGTCCACTCAACTGATACTGTGGGTGATAGGATTTTGATTCCATATAGACACCTTTTTTTCTGAGGACATGCTTAGGATCCTGCAGGAGGCCAGGAAACCCACAACTAGGAAATCTTACTTACACAAATGAAAGAGGTTTTCTGTGTCTTTCTCGTAAGCTGGATACACTTTCTGTGGATACTCCTTTGGTTCTTTCTTATCTGTGTGACCTGTTCAATGCTGGGTTGGCTTATTTCAGCTTGTCTGCCTTTCTCACCCCGTTTAGTCTCTAGATTTGAGGCTAAACAGTTTCTTAAAGGCATCCTTCATATTAGACCTCCCAGGAAGCCTGGACCTCCTTCCTGGGGCCTTAATTTTGTTTTGGAGAAATTGACCCAAGCTCCTTTTAAGCATGCACCTTCTGCTACTTTTCAGCATTGTTCTTGGAAGACCATTCTTCTGTTGGCTGTTATTTCTGCCAGACGGATGTCTGAGCTTTGCTTTCTCCTTTTTTTAGTTTTCCATAAGGGCAAGGTGTCCTTTTGCACTAATCCGTCTTTTATGGCCAAAGTGTTGAATGAGTTGTCTTTTAATCAATGTATTCATTTGCCCACTTTTTTCCCTTCTCCGCAATCTGCTAGTGAGAAGATTTTGCACACTTTGGATGTGCATAGTCAACTCTGATTTTATTTGGAAAAGACAAACCTTTTCACAAATCTGATCAGCTTTTTATTTCCTTTCATCCTAGATATTTAGGATTGGCTGTTTCCAAGCAAACTGTTTCTTCTTGGATATCTAAAGCCATTTCTTTTTGTTAATCTTTTCATGGTAAGAGCTGTCCTCATTACATCCGAGTGACGCCTTCAAGTGCATCTGCAGTTACCTCCTACTGCTCCTCTAGGCGTCATATATTACTGGTTCATACTTGCATTGATAATTCCAAAACCATGCTACATCCAGGGTATCAGAATATTTTATCTTGAGGTATACATGATGGCAGACACAACTGTATTGATATTTTACCTCTGTCAGTGAGTATTTGTTAGAATTGTAAGGTGATAACTTAATTTTTAAAGGCTCAGGCCACACCCACTAGGAGTTAGAGGTACACACTCAAAAGAGTTGTACTGGAGGCTCATTCTGCACAGGCTGTGGCTTCTTTTGGTGCTTTTTTCAAGGGTTTAAATACAAACTCTATTCTTGAGGCAGCTACCTGGACTTCAGTGCATACTTTTACTGAGCACTATAAGTTGGATCTGATAACCGGGGCTAGAGCTGGTTTTGTTTGGGCCATCCTTCATGTGGTCCTAAAGGGCTCTGCCGGCCCTTCCTCCTCCCTCTCTTCTTCCTGAGCTTTTGCATTTTTCCTGTTGTAAGGAGTACTGCAACAGTGAAATGGAAGGGCATAGTATAGTCTTGTAAAATCTTATCATAACCATAGATGATCTTCTCTTCACTGTTGCAGTATTCACTCCCTCCCTCCTCCCCCTAGTTCTTTTTCCTTCTGGATGTGCTTGTTACCTCTCTAATCCTTTTACTGGTGTTCCTACTGGGGCTCTCAGTTCTGAGGATGGTATGTCCGGGCATCACATTTATGCCCTACGTTGTACCTGGGGAGCATAAGTGTGACGTATGGTGTACCCTTAGCAACCTAAAGGCTTTGGTGTACTGGCCAGATGTTGGGCCACCCTTAGCAGGGGATCCCTATTATAAGGAATACTGCAATAGTGAAGATAAGGGCATCTACCTTTATGGTAAGATTTTACACAACTGTACTTTCTGTCTTGATTAAAATAATGGAGAAAAGATTCTACATATGTTGGATGTGCACAGGTAGTTCAGAACTTCAAGTATTACCTTGACAGAGCAAAAACATTATACATACCTTGGATGTGCACAGGTAGCTCAGGTACTACCTTCACATTGCAAAGCCCTTTGGGAATTCTGAACTGCTGTTTGTTTCTATAGAGGGGCAGGTGAGCCTGTCTCTAAGTAAACTACAGCATGATGGTTGTCCCCTTATATTGTTTTCTGTTGCTCCCATCATGTTAAATCTCTTACCAACAAGGTTAAGGCTCTTGGGTGGCATACTGGAAAGCAGTGTAGTCTAGAAGCATTCTAGACCCAGCAACCTGGTCCTCTGTTCATACCATCACAAAGCACTACAAACTGGATTCCTTTTTCAAAGTCCATAGCAGGCTTTGCTAGGACCATTCTCCAGGGGCTCCTAGATCCTTATCCTTCCATCTCCTCCTTAGAAAGGGCCTGAATCCAGCAGGTATGGGTAAATGCAGATGTTCAAGCCTGAAATGAGAAAAAAACTGAAGCTGAGTATTTAGTAACTGTCCTGGGAGCAGTGGAATGCTCAAAAAGGCAAGGAGGTGAACAGGAAAGTACAGCTTAGTAAGTCCTACTTACTTGTAACAGTTAACTGCCTCAGTGGCAGCATCCACCATCCACCCACATTCTGCAGAGTTGATGTGAGTTTCAACCTCTTTGATTTGGTGATTGCTGGATTTGTTTTTTGTATGGTATTGTGATTGGCTGCAAATGTACTCTTGCTAGATTATTCTAACTTCATTTACTTTCCTCCCCTTTGTGGAAACAAAAAAGCTTGACCACTCACTTCCTGTGACAGCTGAAGGCTTCTCTCTCAGGATATGCTCAGCCAATCGGGTATCACAGGAAGAGAGGGGGAGGGAAAGTATGATCTTTTGAAAGCTGAACAGTACTGGGTTACCTTGGCAGATAACACCAAAATGCCACTGAGGCAGTGAGGAATTCTAACATTTACTGTTACAGGTAAGTTGGACTTGAGCAACTGTACTTTCTCTATGAAGTATGTGAAGTTTAGGATTAAATTTTACCAAGTACTGTAAGTATGATAGGCTGAGAAGCTTTAGTAGAATTCATGATGTGCCAAGGATATTATTGAATTTGTGATGATGTGTCAAGAATGATGAACTTTTTTATGCTTTGTGAATAGTTTACAGAGTGTTTGAATGTATACACACTCGCACACATACACACACGCGATTATTTATTTACTTTTTATCTATTTCATAGATTAATTCTGTTAGATCACCTTTGACATAATTCTACTTGTTTTAGTTGTGCTTGGTAGTGCTACTGTATTCACTGTGTATTTTTGCCAAAGCTTAGGTGCTACATATTGAACATCTGTATTTTTATGAGCGTGTGTGCGCGCGCGTGTGCGTGCATGTGTGTGCGTGTGTGTGTGCACACGCGCGTGTTCAACCTCACTTGTCTAGTAAGGAGTTTGGGGAGTTTGTTTTTTAAACTGAAATTAACTGATTTATATTGATGGCACTTAACTCTTCTAAAGGTAAAAATTTTTGAAGAAGATTTTCAGAAAGAAAGGAGTGATCGTGAGAGAATGCATGAGGAAAAGGAAGAACTAAAGAAAGAACTGAAGAAAATGCAGTCAAAAATATCTGTGATGAATACTCAGGTATGTGTACTCTATGAAGTGGGTAGTATTTATCCTTCATGCCTATTAGACACTTTTTTAAAAAAAACTAATAGTTCAAACAGCATCGGTTTGGTAATGATGTGACTAAAGATGCATACTAAGCAAGATTCACTCTAAATAATATGCAGCAGCAACTGTAACCTTTGCTTTTCTAGTCAGCAAAGTGTAAATTATAATTGTCATGTGGTCAGTCATAGTTTGTCATGATTTAGTGGAAGAACAACTCTCAAGGAGCTGCAAACTGCCTTATAATGGAAAGTTGTGTAAGTGTCTTTACTTTTAGCACAGCCTTACAGCATTTGGTGTACATAGATGCTGTCAGTCTATTCACACTGCCCAGTGATTGTAAAGTCCTGTACATTCACATACCTGACCTTACTGTACTGTCCTTACATAGGAGTGCAGTCTTATCAATTACTCAGCCACATCAGCCAAACGCCAGACCAGCTAGCTCTTTTGAATATACTACTCTACTTAGTATTCTAAAGCTCAAAATGCTTGCATTCAGTCAGCAGCATGTTTCAGATAGGTTCATTCTACTGCTTTGAACAGAGAAAATGTCACTGTCAAGCCTTTTCTGCCAGAAAGCCTTCATTTAGTACTGCATTCTGAGCTTTTCCTATTGGCTACCCTCTAGTTCCTTCTATCCTGAGCATTTTTTTACATGGTATACATCTGAGACATAGACCTGCTGAGGGTCTCAGACATTAGATATATCAAATGCATTCTTACTGTATATATTGATCTTTGAGGGGGGACCCCTATTTATCCCATGCATTCATTTGTTCATAGGTTTATAGATGTGTACTAGCTAATGGCCCTGGAGCCTTTACAAGCCTAGCCCATAGAAGTGCCCTGGCATCGTGCCACCCGACGTTCGTTCCCAGTGCCTCTATCAAGTACAGCCACTGGAGTGATCCCCAAGGTGAACTTTCTATTACCCATCCACTCATCAAGATTTCTCTTGAAGAGGGACAGCATGGTGCTCTGCTTGACATATATGGGAAGTCTAATAACAAAACACCTCCAAACTCCACAATCCACATGTTAAATCCAAGGGAAACTCTTCACACCAGCAGGTCGGAAACAATAGCAGCTTTATTCACATGAACACACACTGGTTTAGCACTTACCTCCCTACTGAAAGGACTTCTTCAGAACATTTTAAGTTAAATGGTGTGAACATTCACTTAACAGGGTATTTCCAACTGTTGCAGTAACAATGTGGTATAGCTGGCTAAGTGCCAGTCATGTCCCGCCTTTTATGTGGGAAAAACCTGTAGACGGTTTAAGGAGAGATTTAAAGAACATCTTTTGGACATAAGAAATTGTAAAATGACCAATACTTTGAGCAGGCACGTATTTGAAAATAAGGACCACATTTATAGATTTTCAGTTTTGCAACAGTTGGTTAAGGATGCTCAGGGGAAGGTGCTTGATATGCATTTGGACATCTGTGAGTTAAGGTGGCAGCTTAGGTTAAATGCCACCCAACCACCTGGTATTAATGAAAATGTAAATATTGCTTGTATATTGAAATTAAAGCATATTTTAGGGTAATGGTATAAGCTGTGGTTAATACCATTATACAAGAAAGTAGTTTTTATGTCTATTTTTTTTTAATTATTTTTATTGATTTTCAATAGTATAAATAATTTCATACAGTTCTAAAAACAATGCAATACAATATTTTAACAAAAACTATATACAGAGTCCTAAATAGTTACCAAATCTTCAATAATATTACATTTTGTCTAATAATTTTTTAAGCTTTATCCAGGCAATTTGTTTGTGAGTCACATTTGAGGAGTGTAACATAGCTGTAGTAGGGATTTACGTCATGTTTTGATGTGAATGTAATATGTATTTTAAGCATTTTATATGTGCTTTTGGGTTGATTGGTGATTATTCAGTCAGTTGGGTGTGGTTTTGTATAAAAGGACTGGGTTATGGAAATAACATTGTTCTGAAGAGGTCCCTTCAGTAGGGAAGAAAGCATTAAACCAGTGTGTGTTTATGTGAATAAAGCTGCTATTGGTTCCGACCTGCTGGTGTGAAGAGTTTCCTTTGGATTATGTATGGGAAGACAATTCCAGAGCATGGACAGTCTCTGGGTGAGGAACCTGTCCCTTCAGCATGTTCTGTTGATTGTGGTAATGAGGTTGGAGCGTGTGGTGTGAAGGGATTGGGATTTCTTTAGCTTTAGCATTTCTAACAGAGCTGGGTCAGACATGGCTTTGTAAGTCAAACAGAGATTGCCTCTAAGCACGCAATATGAGACTGAGAATAGCTGGAGTCTTTTGAGTCTGTCCATGTAGGACATGGGTTTAACACCTAGGATCCTCTTCATGAGGTACTTCTGTGGCCTCTCCAGCTGTTGCAGGAGGTACATGCCAAATGGGGCATTGTACTCGAAGATTGGTCTAATGAGGGAAGAGTAGAGAGAGACGATGACCTCTTTCTTCCTAGATGCAAAACCCTTAGTAATGAGATGTGCCACATAGAAGGACTTTCTGACCACAGTGGCAATGTGGTTGTCAAAGGAGAGGTTGCTGTCAATCTGCTCCCCCAGATCGTCTTCATCCTTGTCAGAGTTTTATTATTCGTCTTCTTTTGCATATGAAGGCTTTAACTAGTCCCTTGCCAGTGTTCCTTAAAACCTTCATTTCGCAAGCCAGTCATACAGACAATATTTCTAAGCCCTTTTTTAGCCCATCTTGCTACTTCAGGTGCTTTACATCCAGCATTTGCACTGGAGTAAGGTGAGCTGTGTAGTGGATAGAGTTATTTTACCAGTTTTTCTTTCTTTAGAGGTCTTCAGTCAGACTTGAATATGTATTTGTGAGTACAGGAGATTGTTGCAAGTCTTTTCACCACAGGTTTGTAGGTTTGACTATTTTTTTTTTCATTCTTCATAAAAATAGTTGGCAAAAAGGCAGTAAAAGAGAACAAAGCCATTAAGCCTACCAAAAGTGAATCAACAACAAGAGCCTGACAACCAAGTAAAATGAAAAAATGTCTGTGTTTCTAAGGAGGGTACTGTTTCTTAAGTGACGACCATACACTGGGACATGCAGTCGTTTTCAAAAGTAGCAAAGTTCTCACTGTCTTCAATGCTGCAAAAGATAATATCTTAGCAACACTCATTCACAACTGTGTCAAAGTCCTTTGTGAGACTAGATCAAATGTAGAGGTTTCAGTTCTGGGTAGGCGTAGAGCCTTACTGATTCTTTATCTTTGTAGGCCCACGATTTATTCATCTGATTTATCCTCTGAATTAGTTCAGTCTTCTGTCTGGGTCTATATTAGATCACTGAATGCTTAGGTTAGCGAACGGTGATTAATCGACCCCATGTAAGCGAAAGCTTACAAAACCGAACTGTCAGAACAGCGATTTTTTTCCAAGGGAAAAAAATCGCTGTTCCAACAACAAAAAAAAGAAAGTAAACATTTTAATGCATGATATTAAGTGGGGGGGCTTCACCCCCCACACCCCAATGTGCTCCGTACACCCCCCTACTTAAATATACAAACTCTGAGACTGCACTACAGTGCTGAAAATGGCAAACTACCGAAGCGGCCAAGCTTCAGTAGTGTAAAAAGAAATGCTGTTGCATTAGCTTGCAGAATTTCCTTTCCTTTCTCTGGGAAAGAATTCACTTACATGCCGCCTCGATATTTTGCCGTTTTGGCGTTTACAGCTCAACCAAGTTGCATTCGCTAACTTGCGTCTTCGGTCAGCTGATAGGAACCCTTCTGTCTGTAAATCATGTGCTGTATAGTACTTTAATTTTGTGTAAAAAACTACATTTAAATAGTAGAGTTTAGCCAGTGCTTTGGTCCATGCCAGTTTGTAAATAGAACTCTGATACCCAAATATTTGACAGTATTTATGAGTGTTCAAGAGTGAAAAAGAAACAAAATGAGCCCCTTCACCTGACACGTCGACTGATAAGGCTTCCTTGTCAGGCAAATTCATTTGTCTTTGTCTTAAATCTTACAACAGCTCACATTTAATTTGGAGTCAGGAAATCCTAGAGTCTGTTCCTTGTAGTAATACTAACAACAGAATGTAAGAAGTGTTTGATATGGTAGATAAGATATAAGTTCATATACTGAAATGTGCTTGCTTTGCTGTTGATTGTACAGGTTCATTATAAAGTTCAATTTTAAGCCATGTACATTTTTCAGAGCAAACCCTGACATATTATATAACTCATTACTATAAAAAAATGTCACGGCCAAATCGCTGAATGCTTCTGTCTCAATAATAATTCTTATTTCAACATTCAACAGATTATATTACTGTAGACTATGAAAATAAAGTCAAATCCAGATATTTTGTGATAGATATGTGTAAATGTACCCCTTACTCCCTAGTACCAAAGGAAATATTCTTAAAGGAATTTTTACTATCAGTTGGCATACAAAGGGAAACAAGCCAGTAATTATGCTCACTAGAGAAACAAAGGTACAACCAAAGAACTAGACTGCTGCCTCCTCCTTGTATACCCCACTTTCCAACTGTCTCACTGAAGCAAATTACAGAGTTGTCTTTTTGTTTGGCAGCATATTACTAAGGAAAAGTGAGTTCTACAGGAAATTCTGCAAGCTAATGTAAAAGCATTTCTTTATACACTACAAACACAAGCTTTTTTTTTTTTTTTTTTTTACAAACACTGTATCATAAGTACGTTCATGGGTTCATATTAGGCTATTTATCAAAGAGTTCATTATACAGGGTCTCATTTCATCAGTACCCTGTAACATAAAGCTACTACTACCTAATTTCTTCCCCACTTCAGTGAGGCGTTAAGCATCCATACCAGCTGTAAATGTACGGTTTCCCACCCATTTGTCCAGGTTGCTTTTGAAGAGGGTCAGGGATCTACTTTCTTTTACGTTTAAGGAAAGTCTGTGCCATAAAAGAGGGATTTTTTTGTGATAGATATGTATCTTGCCAGTAGATCCTGCTTATCCTGGTGTGTAATTTTAGTTCCTTCAAGCAGATAGTTAAGGTGTTTCTTTTGCTGATGTGCAGAAGATTGCATGGGACTGGATCCTTCAAGTCTTTATAGACAAGGCAAAGACCCCTCCTCAAAAGTCTGTAAGTAACACAGAAGAGAGAAAGTTTTGTAAGATCGTCTATGTAGCATATGTAAGGCATGCCCTTGATTTTTCTTGGTGAGGAAATGCTCCATTCTTTCACTTTAAATCAAATTTTAGACAAGTGCATACCAAGATGGACATATATTCTGTTATGGGTCTAATAAGGGAGGAGTAGAGACAGATAATAGCTTACTTTTACTTAAAAGATATTTCCATGATAATCGGTCTTCCTAGATAAAATGATTTTCTAACAACAGCAGGTATGTGGTGATCAAAGAATTATTCATTGTCAATGAAAGTGCCCAGGTTCTTAATAACTGTGTCTGGTTTCAAAGGAGTGTCATCTGTATGGTACATATGTTGATGCTTATGGTTTGCAAAGGACACTATGCTACATTTCTTAGTATTTAGCTTACGACCATGATTTTGGCATCAATATTTTATATTTTAGACCATATTGGAGAATCTGTGAGTCAGCTTAGAGAGTCCGTGATAGTTCCAGGTTTGTAGTCATCTATAGACTTGGTCAGCCACATGCCCTTTAGCATTCCCCTTGATGTCAGAGAAGTAAATACCAAAGAAAGGTGGCTCAAGGACCAATCCCTGAGGGGCGCCACTAATAATGACCCTTTTTAATAAGAGCTTGCCTCTACATTAATACACTGGGATCTTTCTGTGAGCTAGTCTGCTATCCAGCAGGTTATTTAAGGGTTTACATTTAGTTTCAATAGGTCGTCTATAATGCCAGAATGTGGAATGGTGTAGAAGGCCTTTGACTAGTTGAGGTATGTAGTGTGCACCAATCTGCCTGCATCTAGTACATCAGTGACCTGTCCGAAGAAGTCCAGTAAGTTTAAGTTTAAGAAACAGGATCTCCCTTTATCAAACCCAAAATGGTTTGGATCAAGGGATTGTAGACTGCTGATGTCCTTATTAATAAATTATATAATGCATACCATTGCCTTACAGGTAAGACTGATTAGGCTTATAGATCTACAGATTCCAGGTCAGTGGTAAGTCCTTCTTGTGGTGGTGGATACCTACAGCAGTTCTCCACACCTCAGGGACAAATTCAGTGGAGAGGTTGCACCAGAATAGATTTAATAGTGAGTCTATAAGGCTATGCATGGTGCTGGCATCAAAGCAACCTGTCTCATTGTCTAGACCCATGGTGCTAATGTCCCTGGTCTTGTAGAGTGAAACTCGAGACTTCCACTTGTGAGCTTTACAGCTGCTGGTTCAGTTTTTGTGTTAAAGAATGCATTACAGAAGATTCCTTAGGGTTAAAGAAGTCAGTCTTTTTTTTTTTTTTCTAGAATACTAGTAGGGTCAAAAAAGAACAAGAGCTTAATACTAGGTCTTTCAAGCCTGAATAGTTTTTAAGCACAAAATTTTTCAGGATGGCAGCTTTGGAAACTGTACTTCATTTAAATCAGGTAGCACTTCAGACAGTTCTGGCAGACTACCTGGCAACAACAAAAAAAAGAGTGCGACAGTTTCTGAGAGCTCTGGGGTATGTATCTTATTTTCATTCTTCTTATTCCTTGTATAAAAGTTCATATGAGGAAACCTATACACCTCAAAAATCTATGGAATTTAATGAAGGATCCACACTGGAAGTATACACACCTCTTCATCATAAAACAAAATGGATTCCTAACGGGGGTGGGGGGCTAGACCTAGCAAACTTATCCTTTAGAATAAACCTTTCCCATTTGGAGATTCACTTTGAAAAAAACAGACGGGTTATGCAGGAGGTACTCATTTCATCAGCTTGTCACTATAAAACAACTAATCTCAACAGAGCAGTTCACATCACTTTACAAGAATTGAATGTACTGTACAGGCTTCTGATAGCTTTAAAAGATAGTTTTCATCCAGCATGTTGGTAAACCAAGACAGACAGTTCTTCGGTGATGTGATACATTAAAAATGAAGGATAAAGTTCTTTCTAGCAATGCAAGGAGGCAGTCAAAGTATAGGTGGCAACCCTACAGTTCAACCTGCACCTTTCAGTCATTCATGTTCCAGGTCTGCTGAAGCATTTGTCAGATGCCCTGGGCAGGATGATAACATAGTCTCACAAGTGGAAGCTACATCCATCAATCTTTCAGGAGATAGTGCAGAGGTGTTATATTCCAAAGGTGAATTGGCATGTCACATAATGCAGCAGTCATCAGTCATTCCCCAGCATTAAATTATGGAAGCTATATTATTCCTTCATAAAAGGGACTTTGAGCTTAATGCTTGCCTTCCATCACTTTCCCCTGATGAAGTTACTCCTCGTTGTAGAGTATGGCATAGCCAGTCAAGTTCTAATAGCTACATCTTGGTCAGTACAACCATGATGTTCTCTACTAACAATTCTGATCACTCACCCATCATAAACATTACCTGTAGTCAAATCCTTCCATATCAAAACTCTGAATTTGCCAGTTGGGGAATAGAGTTTTGATTGCTAGCACTATGTCATATTCACCTCAGGTGTTAAGATATTTTAAAGAAGACAGAGACTTGAAGAGATTTGATTTTGATGTAGGATATCTGTCTTAATCTGCACATATGCAATATCTGTTTATTAACTTTTCCTTAGGGTTGCAGCACATCCATTTTGAAAAGACTTCCCATAAAGGAGAGCCATACTTAAAATATTCCAGAAGATGTTCTCAGTGGCTGATGTAGGCTTTGGCGTAGGCACGCACGCCACCCCCATTTTACTGTTGCCACTTGCCCATACATGATGTATTCCAGTCTGTTATTCTGTAACCTTACCATACCTATTAGTTGTTGTGCTTTTGGTGGTACTTTTTGATGTTTTGTTTTGCTTTACTTCTTTATGTGAAACATTGACTTTTGGGTGCTCCAGAAAACAGTTTACTATTTTTTTTTTTTTGCAAACATGCATCATCACACCAGGTAATAATTTGAACACCTCAGCATCAGGTGTCACTAGTATTGGGGGCTTGGTAATAGATGAAGCGTTGTGTGGGAGGTGCCTACTTAAGTACGGTACTGTTGTCCATAAGTCATGCCATGGCATGTGTGTGTCTGTTTTTTAAATATAATTTGCTCACAGTAAGAGAATCTATCAGTCAAATTCAGGGAGTGGAAATGGGTGACTAGACTGCTGAGCGTTCACATCCATCCATTGTAGCTAGTGAGGTGATGCAGATGAAATGTGCAATGTACAAATTGTCCTTATTTTCCTTATTTTTTTAAAAAAATCTTTGTATAAAATTAATTCAGATATTGTCTTTTAAACTTTTAACTGGTTCTAAATATTATTTCGTTTCCTTAACATTTAAAAAAAAGCAAATTAATGACATTGACTGTGTTTGCATTTGTTTGCATTGTGAATAAATACAGTGTTACCGTAAACCATATACCTATTTCAAACTTTAACTGAATGTTTTGGATTCTGTGAGTTGTCTTTAAGCTGAACCGCCTGGTACTCATTGCAGTTAAACATAGGCCTTTAGACAGTAGTTATTTATTTATTTATTTAAATTTGTTGACCGGGAGTGTCCGACTGGACGTAGGTCCATTTTCAGCGGAGGCCCGGGGAGAAAAGCTCCACAGTTAAAATAAACAGACAGTGTTACATTGGATTACATAGTGATTAACAATTTAACATAGCAATTACTTACAACATATTTACAGATGAAGAACATAGTACATCAGTAGACAACTAGAATCTTTATCTGTGAAGTACATAACAGGCATTAACAAATGCTACAATGAGAAGTTCCTGCTGTATAATAAGTACTAGGCTTATGGGCATCTGAGCTTGCTATAATCAAGTAGTTAGTGGAGTGGAAAGAAAGGTAGTGGTTGGATGGGGTGGATGATATTAGAGTGGGAGTTGCAAGGGCATAGCCAGCATGTTTTTAGGTGCGCTTTTAGTAACGTTTTGAAGTGGATGCATGATGGTACGGAGGTAATTGTGGGTGGGAGTGAGTTCCATAATTTGGCTATGGAGCAAGAGAATAGTGCTTCACCAGCAGAGTTATTGGCTTTAGTGATCTGCAAGTGATTTTTGTTGCTGGATCTTAGTGGTCTGGTGGTGCGATAGGGATGGAGTAGATTCTGGAGGGATGGGACATTTAGTGGATGGTTTACTAGTTTGTGTGTGAGTGAGAGTTGATACCACTGAAGGAGATGAGGGAGTTCAAGCCAGCCCAGTTCAGCAAGTGAGAGACAGTGGTGACTACGGTAGGATGCCCCTGTGGCGAATCTGGTGATTTTGTTGTAGCAGGTCTCTAGCTTGTTTAGATCGCATTGCCTTAGGTTGGTATATATTGGAGAGGCATAAAGTAGGGTGGAGATAAGGTGGGAATTTGCTATTGAAATCTTTGCTGCTTTGCTGAGAAATTGCTCATTTCTGTATAACGCTCCTAGTTTTTTGTGGACTTTTTTATGGTCATGGATATGTGAATGTCAAATTTTAGTTTATTGTCTATTTCCACTCCTAGCAATTTGGTGTGTTCAGTTGGGTATATAGTGGTGTTGTCTTTTGTTGTGATGTTAAAGTGAGAGTTGTTTTGAGTATGTTTGGTGGGTTGGAAGATGAGTAGTTTAGTTTTGTTTGGGTTGAGTATTAATTGGGCATTGGATAACCATGTTTCAACAGAGGAAAAGGTTCCTGTGTGACTTTGCAGTTTTGGTAGGGACTGGGCTGAGCAGATGATGATTGAGTCGTCTGCGTATTGTATGTGTGCGCCATGTTTGGTGGCAGAGGCTAGATTATTGGTGTAAACAGAGAAGAGTAAGGGTCCAAGGATGGATCCTTGGGGAACCCCTATGGAGACAGGTAGTTGGGTAGGTATACAGTATAATGGAGTATTATATAGCTTCTGTTGAAATACATTGCTTTTAGTCATGATTATAATTCTTAATTTTGTTACATAGCCCTGAGAATAAAATGCTAAAAACCCATCAAATATTAGAGGTCTAAAAGCACTGGTTATAAACTCATAACTTATATAACTTGAGACATAATGACAACATACTGCAGTTAATGCTCTGTAATTTATTTTAAGTTAATATATGGCTTTGAAATAAAAGTGTTTGTGTCCGTGTGTGGTGTGTGTAAGTCACATAGAAAGAAAGAGATCAGAACAGAATAGACCCAAATAAAAACACAAAGTGAAGGACAGTTTTTCTGCAGTATTATGTCATACAAAGACATGATACATGTTTACATCATTTTTGCACTTTCAGTTTTTTAAACTTAACTTGTATTTCAAAGCAGTACCTTATATTCCTACAGGAAATGCATTAATGTATATTTTACAGTAATTAGGTGTCCTGTTTTTTTTTTTTTGGATGCATATACTTTTCAAGAAAATTGTACATATTTCTGTCTTTCTTTGGTACAGTACCCCTTCTGACCATCAAACCTTGCTCCCAGCATGCTGATTTGGCCCATTTGTTTGCTCATGGTGAGGGCTCATCTTAAGAGTTGCTCCTTCTTTCAATCCCTGGGAACATGGATTGAGCTACCCTGAGTAAAACTATAATCTTGAAAGGCACCAGAATTTTCTTAGCCCTTATACACTCCCCTTACTTGTTGTCAACAACTGTGTCAGGATGGGGGTGCAATGAGCAGTAGCTGAAATCTGTGCCCTGTTCCTGGGTTGACTTATTTTTCCTCTTGCTCATTTGCTTGCCCATTTAGCATGTCACCATATCTGATTTCTAGACTCCACCACAACTCTATCAGAGAGATGTCCAACATGGTCCCTTATCCCAAGGATAGGCACACACCCACCCTCCCTGCCAGCATCAGCAGATGTCCAAACCATGGGTCAAGGTCCCTCCCCCAAGAATAGATAAACACATCCTCCCTGGCAGCATCATCAGATATGCCTGAACCATTAATCAAACTGTGGTTGCCTGAATTGTAGTCAGGGCTTTATCCCTCTGTGCCCCTGTATCAGTGGCGTTGCATCTAGTAGTTTTGATGTCTGTAGGTTATGAGGTATGTACCCAAGGAGTATTCCGTGAGCCCATTTTTCTTCAACACAAACTATTACATGGGCAGTGGTGACAATATATATTCCCCACAACATCATTCCAGTCAGTCTTTTTCATTAAATACAGGAATCACAGCAAAGGGGAGAGAAGGTTAACAGCAAACTGGAATACATTGTTTATTACTTTCTGGTAATCCCACTTCAGAGCTGATCACCAGAAGTGGCTGTGATACTGGCACTGTAGCAGTAGTGCTGTGGTGGTCTGTATACCCTTTCACATCCCACACACCAGCTTCCTGTTAAAACTTCTGGTGCAGTACAAATGATAGTGTCATATGCTGCTCACTGGGGTGGTTATATTGCAGCTTTACAGGCTTGCAAAACTAATAATTGCTGTTCATATGCAAGTACTAGGCATTTAGTCTGCAAACCATTTCACGCTTAGCCAAAAAAAAAATCATAATTTCCCAACAGCCTTTTGGAGAGCAAGACAAGGTAGTCCAGGGGAAAATTTCAGGGTGCCCTAACAGTTATGTAGGGTAAAACTTGAAGGTGACAAGGATGCTGCTCTGACATCTAGTGGCAGTTTCTATCAAAGGTGAGGGATTCATTGGGATATGAATCTTTCATGCTAAGGTGTTATATTTATCTGTTGATGGTTTAGTTCCTTTAACCAGGTTATTTGAGGTACCATTTGTTCTGGGAAGGAAAAGAAGGTCAGATATTTTTGGATCTTTAATAGCTTGATATACTAGACAAAATATCCCAGAGGAATTTGAAAAAGACTGAGTAAAGAGGGGGCTATCACTCTGTCCTGATAACTATCTGAAGTCTCTCAAGTTGAGTGATAAGCTTCAGGAAATCAGAAAATGTGCGGACAGCTCTCCACCAAATAAACCAAGAACACGAATAAGGAGTGCAATCCCAGGAAAAGAGACTTCCGTAAAGTGAAGTAATTGCAGCTTTAATATCACAATAAAACCGAAAAAACACTGTACATTAACGCTCTTCCAAAATTACACGCGTTTTCGTCCTATCCACTGGACTTCATCAGATGTTAATTCTAATTAATCAAATCCCTTTTATACATCTGTACACAACCAAAAAAACAATAAAAAAGCATCAATTAAATTTGAATGCACAAATCAACATGCAGTTTTGGGCTCATTAATATTTATAAATCTAGTTTCCTTTCATATTAATTCCTTATAATACATAAAGTAAAATAAACAAGTAAATTCTTATCGAATTAACTTTTCTTAAATAATTCTAAAAGCCTTTAAAATATATATATATATTTTTTCTAAAATTTTAAATAAATTTTCATGTAAAAAAGAAGGGCTTAAAATAAATCACTTCTATAAAAAGCTTCATGTTAATGAAGAAACATATTTAATAATACAACATCACCATCTATTGATGAAATACTATATTGCGCTTAAATTCATAGCTTAGCTGCCTTTAATTTCAATAGAGGTAATATAGACACATATTCATTTAAACCTGAGGATTTACTTGCTTCCAGTGTCACTTGCCACCATAATTCTTTACATCTTATAGTGTCTTCCCAGGGGCCCCCTCTAATACCACTTTTTATGTGCTCTACTTCAAAAAAGTGGAATTTACTTTCTTTACATACCTTTGAATGCTTGTACAAAGCATTTGTTTCTTTCTCTTTTATTATGTCATAGGTATGTTCATAAACTCTTCTTTTTAGGGTTCTCTCTGTCTTACCTACATTAAAGGACCCACACTTATCACAGGTGGCAAGATACACTAAACCCTTGGTTTCACAATTATATAATCCTTTACTAACAATCCATCTATCTCTACTTTCTATGTATATTTTCTCCTTATTAGCCATGTAACCACATTGATTGCACTTTCCACAAGTATATGTACCTCTCTTTTTGGTACCATTAATTCCATTAGTTTCACTATAATCAGTCTTCTTACGTTCCAAACATTCTTTTATATTATTAGGATTTATGTATACCACCTTAGGTATGCCCGTAGGTAATCCCTCTAGGTCAGTAAATGCCATAAACCTTTCCCATTCCTTATAAAAAATTGACCTAGTGTTATAATTTAAGGCATTATACTCCAAAATAAGGACATGCTGATATTCTCCATTGGTATTAGAGGCTTTCTCTTTTATTCTTTGATTCGCATTATTTACCTTTATTCCTAAAATAGGTTGGAATTTATCTAGGCTACCTCTTTCTACCTCTGACCTTATTAGTAATAAAATCCTTATTATATCCCCTATCTAAAAACATCCTTACCAAAAATTCACATTCAAACTTAAAATCCTTAGAATTACTTGTCATTCTGGACCCCCTCACGAATTGACCTTTTACTGTATTATATAAGCCTTCCTTTGGCATACTGGAATCGGTGAGGGCCCAGAGTTAAGAGATTTTCAATGTCCAGATTAATGAAGTATAAGCTAATACATTCCATAGCTTTACATATGAGACTAATGAGCCTAATAGGTCTGTAGTTACCAGGGTCCTTGGTTGGACTATCCTTTTGTAATATCATTGCAATGGCTGTTTTCCAGGCTTCCGAAATTTAACCAGTAGAGAGGCTTATTCATATAGATCACATTTTGCAGTGATAGTCAGGTAACCTGGTATATTATCAGGACCTTAGATGAGGTGTTCTTATCTTTTGAAAAGGCTGTAAGAATGTGTGCCAAAGTATTTAAAAGGGGGCTCTCAGGGATTGTGTAATCTGTGGAAAAGCTGTAACTGTAGGTGGAATACAATATTAGCCGTTTCATTTGGGTGAGAGTATGCAGTGTTACTGTGGATTACCTCTAAATGTTTTTACATATAAATTCTTAACTTCCTGACATATTTTAAGAAAGATTAGTAGTTATTTATGGCTTTAGATGCTATTTCAAGTTCATACTCCACTTTGAGCTTGCTTAAAAGTGCTCTTAAGGTAGGTAGGTAGAATATGACCTCTTATAAGCATTAAGCAATTTCCTTCTGTTGTTATATAACTTATTTGTTCAGGTATTTCTCCATAAGGATCATAGGAGGTTGCTAGGCTATTGGCACTGAGGCCTTTATTTAGCCCATGTTTAGACAAGTCATCACCCAGAGCCCCTGTCCAGCAGGGACACAGATGGAATCCCAGGAGTGTATTTTCCGTTTCCCATCCAGTTATCCAGGTTGCACTTAAAAAGGGATAATGAGGTACTCTGCTTGATGTGGAGTGGGAGTCTGTTCCACAGATGGGGAGTCTCTGGGACACAAATCTGTCCCACCAATAAGTCCTATTGATATCACAGACCAGGTTGAGGTCACGCATACGGGTTGCTCGAGTGGAGCTTGACTTGCAGATATGCACCAGTCCCATTAATGTGGGGTCTGAGATTGCTTTGTATGCCAGACAGAGGTCACCTGTAAGGAGTCTGTATGAAACTGAGTAGCGGGACAGGGCTTTTAGCCTATCTGTGTAGGGTAGATGTTTGAGGCTCTGGATTCTCCTGGTGAGGAACCTCTGTGGTCTCTCCAGCTGCTGCATGTGCTTTGCGAGGTACATGCCAAAGGGGGCGTTGTACTCAATAATTGGCCTTATAAGGGAAGAATACAGGGATCTTATGACCTCTTTGTCCCTGGATGAGATACCCTTACTTATGAGGTGGGCCATGTAGAAAGCTTCCCATACAACGGAAGCAACATGGTGGCCAAAAGTCAGGTTGCTATCAACCTGTGTGCCCAAATCCCTCACTATTGATTGTGTACTTAGAACGTTGTTATTATTGTGATAATATGTGGGGACGTCCCTCTCCCCAAAGGAGATGATACATTTTTTGGCATTCAGCATGAGGCCATGTTTCTAGCACCCGTCATTTGTTTTGGTGAGACCGTCTTGGAGGACATCCACATCACTTGGGGAATTGATGACTGCGCCCAGTTTGCAGTCATCTGCAAAGTTGGTCAGACATAGCCCACTGGTTTTGGTCTGCGCCTCAGAGAAGTATATCCTGAATAACAGAAGCACCAAGACTGAGCCCTGGGGTACGCTGCTCATTACGGGAATACTGCTTGACTTGAATTCCCCGATTTTGATTAGGTGGGTTCTATCAGTGAGCCAGTTTGCTACCCATCTGGTAACATATGGATTGTTGCCTAGTTGAGAGAGTTTATCTACTATGCCCAAGTGGGGAATAGTGTCGAAGGGTTTGGCCAGGTCAAGGTAGGTGGTGTGCACCATTTCCCCTCATCCATGGCTTTGGTGACTTTCTCAAAGAAGTCAACGAGATTTAACAGACACGACCTCCCCTTGACAAAGTCATGCTGTGTGGGGTCGAGTGTTTGGAGGTTACAAATGTCCCTGTTAATGAGGCCCATGATTATCTATTCCATGGCCTTGCAGATCAGGCTAGTTAGGCTGATGGGACTATAATTTCCTGGATTGGTGGATGCTTCAGCTTTGTGCATAGGGATGACAGTGGCTGTCCTCCACTCAGCTGGGACATAGCCAGTACTCAGACTTGAGTTGAATAGGCTGCCTAATGGTGCTGCAAGTTCATCTCTGAGTTCATGTAGGATGCAGCCTGGGATGTTATTGGGTCCCATGGAGGCTGTTTTTAAATTTCTTATTATATTTGGTGTAGATAGAGACTGCCTTATCAATACAGCTGTTTAAATGGGAGTAGAAATCAGAGGCATCGGCAACAGCTTTAGTGATATGATCCATCGGAGGAATATTAAAATGGAATTTATTTAGACCATCAAGTAACTGAAGAAGATTTGCTTTATGTTTAGAAAAAAACAATACTGTGGGCTGCCGATGCCTCTATATGTTTTTTTAAATATGTTTGCATATACATGTACATGTAACAAAGGCATGTAACATGTATAGTTCACTGACCTGTATGGAATTTGATGACAGGCTGTTAACCTTGTATAAACACAAGATTGATGTCTGTTTGAGTTTGATTATCTTCTGTTAGAATGAGAAGAGTTTAAACTTGTTTGTTGTGTGTGTTACTAATCTCGGATGGCTGTTAAGACTGGGGAGAATATGATAAGAAATGATCAGTGTGAGTATAGCTGCAGTAAGTACATTTGTAGTGCTGCTGGTGTCACTGTCTTGCTAATTAATGTTAACATCATACAGCAGATTGAAATTCTTTTTCATTGATAAAAGGTTGAAGATCATTAATCTGCACAGGGTAGAAAGTGTGGCTGATGGAGTGAAAAGATGCAGCCATCAAACAACCTGGAAATCCTTTTTTAAGCGTCTTCAGGGGGCATTGTATGTTCCATGAGTAACCAGCTGAAATACATTGTCGGGGTCATTAGTTTTCACTGTTCTCCCAATCATAGAAGGCAGTTATCTTTTGGAGGTAGGGATAAGAAGAGGTGATATCTGTGAAAGCAAAAGGTATTTACAGGATCCAAGTCAAACAATTTGATACTGCTTGTCCTGGGGGAAGCATGTGT
Organism: Protopterus annectens; assembly: GCF_019279795.1. NCBI lineage: Eukaryota > Metazoa > Chordata > Ceratodontiformes > Protopteridae > Protopterus > Protopterus annectens. The sequence continues at coordinate 1,618,940,256 of NC_056733.1, read as the reverse complement.
CTATTAGTAGCCAATTGAAATGCATTAAAGTAGTAATTATTTCTTCCACATCCTCAGAGTCAAACCTCAGAGATGCTGATAAAAAATGAACATCTTCTTGATATGGCTTGCCAGGGATTAGTATATGTATTTTATTTATTTTACAATTGTTGACCAGGATAGTCCGACTGGATACATGGCCATTTTCAATGGAGGCCCAAGGAGAAAAGCTCCAAAGGTAGTTAGAAAAGCAAACATAACATAATACAAATTAAGCACAGTTTACAGACTCTGTTGAGACATGTAAGTTATACAATCTCACAAACTAATGATATAGTTTAACAAATTACAATGCAAATAAACTGCAGGTGAAATAGCATTGGAACACAAATGTAACTAAAGGTTTAATCAGACTTGGAGCAAGGACATACCCAATGAGAATTGATACTGCTTGAGACTTTTCTTGAACTGTATCTATGTACAGGCAGTTGAAGTACAGTAGCATGTCCATTAATTATTGGGACTTCTTCACGATCAGACATCAGGTGTCCCCTTTTCAAGGAGGAACAAGCCAATCATATGAGGTGTGAATTTATGAATACCCATTCAGTTTTCCAGCTCCATTTTAAAGGCAGGCAGTTTGTCTCGCTGCTTAATTTGGAGAGGGCATTTGTTCCATAGATGTTTTAGACACTGGGTAATGAATGTATCCCTCTTATTTGTCCTATTTATTTGCTGGAATTGATTTAGATATTTGGAAATAATGTTTGTGGAATTGTTTTAAGTTTGGATGTACAAGATTTATTGGACACTTGCATCCCTTATTGCTGTGTAAGCAAGGCAGAAATCACCCCTAAGGAGTGTATTTGATATTGAATCTGTACATATAGCCTCCAGTCTCTCTCAGTATCCAACGTCTTTTAGTCCTTAGTCTTTTTAATTTAAGAGCATTTTAGGTCTTTCCAACTGCTTGATATGCTTACTGATATACATCTCAATGAGGGTATTGTACTTTATCATGTATTTAATTTGTGCAGAATATAAGCAGCTAAGAACTTCATTTGACCTGGAGGAGATAGCTTTTACTATGAGCTGTGCAAGGTAAAAGGATTTTCTCACCACTATTGCAACATGGTGGTTGACCATAAGAGAGTAATCACCCAAATATCCAGATATCTCACTGTTTTATCATTTTGGAGTGGTGTCTTATCTGTACTGCATGCTAGAGATAGGGGCTGCTTACTGAATTCTAAAAGGTTGCATTTTAGTGCCATGTTTGAGCCCATTTTTTGCACACCAGTAACTGATAAGAATTAGGTCCTATTGGAGTACCTGTATGCCAGAAAAGGAGTTGACAGTCACTCCCAGCTTACAATTATCTGCAAACTCAGTTAACCAAAGATCATCAAATGACAGATGGAGATTTGAGAAAGAGTTGACAAATAACAGACGTCCTAGCACAGATCCCTGAGGGAATCCACTATTCACCTTTATGTTCTTGAAGGATGTGCACCCTATTCTTACTGTATGAGTTCTGTCCCTCTGCCAGTTTGCTACATATCTAACCATGTATGGGTCAGTTCTGAGCTGTTTATTATATTCACATGTGGTAAGGTGTCAAATGCCTTGGCATTAGTTCTTTCATTCTCCTTACAGCTGGACTTTAGAGATGCACAGTGAAGGTGGCTGTCTTTTTATGTGGATTGCCAAGGGGCAGTATGTGTCAGTGGTCAGCCAGTTAAAATACGTAACTGTGGTCATTAAATTGTTTGCTTTTCCCACAATCACACCATAGATGTATACAGATAACACAGTTATCTTTTGGGGGGTATGAGGTGAAAAGGCATGTTGTGAAAGCACAGGTCAGTATGTGATCATTGTAGAACAATTTGATACGATTCTTCATGGACAATATCTGTGACCATGAACAGCAAACTGAAGTACATTATTATGGTCATTATTTTAATGTGGTGTATCCCTAACATCTGTTTTATTTTCATGCATTCTCTCAGAGCAGTCCCTGTGGCCTACTTTGCATACTGCAGCACTCTCCTGCAAATTCTTGGATCTGCCACTGTTTCTCCCATTGGATTTATACCTTATGATGAATAAATGTTTACTTAGTTTTGAACCTGCAGACAATACAGAGTTAAAATGCCTTTCTGGAAATACTTTTTTCTGTTAAGAGTTACAATTGGTAGAAGTCCTTCTGTAAATCTCCTTTTGTTGGTTTTGGTTTTGGTTTTCTGTGTTCAAGAGAATCTCACACATATCTAACCCACCTGTCATGCCCAAAATGTAGTGCCATCAGTATCTCTTGAACAACCTTTTTAATGCAAGCTACCACTTTCCATAGCAGAATATCTCTGAGGGATGAATCCCCACCAAATAATTGCGTTACTTGTAACTGTTTCTAAGTTAGTTTCATTGTTAGATTTTGTTTTCTATTGTAATTATATAATTTTGTGATTATTAAGATAATAGTTTCCTGTAGTCATAGTTCCCTGTGATGGCTTAGGGGCTTGAATAATTTAAAGAAATCTCCTAAAAGAACTGCATATGCATGAGTGCCTTCTGTACCTTTGCAAATTCTGATGAAAGTTGTCATGGAACCAGCTATAGCTTTCATAGAGTGTACAAGACTGGTGATAAAACTTGGATTGGGATGGAGACAGCATTGGTGAGGTATGACTCAGATATTGTAATTTACTGTTTAACGGAGTACTCTACAAAGATGTACTGATGTTCAACATTAGATCACTGTTGCAGTAGTTAAAAGCTATTTGGATCATATCCTGCCAAGGATATGACCACAAGCTTTTCAAAAATGAGGGTACTTTCCATACACCATAACTTGTGTGTGTCTTATGGAGCAACACATAAAAGCAGCAGTTTGGGCACCAAAAGTTTCAGAGCATTCTTGTCACTGAAGTGCACACCATCTGCGTGCTTCATGAGACTGATGATCAGCTAGCAATTCTTCAAGACTGGACAGATAAGTACCCTTCCGGGTAAACCTTCCACTACATCATTTTCTTTGGAAAAAGTGTCATTTTCACTGAAATTACGCTAGTAACTGTATTTTGTATCACCCATCATTATATGTATTTTTTTTTTTTTGTGATTGAATGATTTTGTGGAAGAAGTGTAAAAGTGTGAAAAAAAATCTCATTGATATATTTACTTTTATATAGTTGTATAGAAATTTTTTTTAGGGCAGGGTATTGTGGTTTTTTGGGATTGTCATTGAGCCACACTGCAGTTACCTGGCCCTTCAGTTCTCTCTTCTCTTGTGTACAAGAAGAGAATTTCCAGGGAATCTTGTGCCATCCTGCTACCCCACTGCCTCAGCAGTGAAACCTGATAAAAATAAAGTGGTAAAAGTGTTATAAAAACAACAGTATAGAAAAGGTAGAGATGATAAGGAAATTGGATGCTTTTACGGAAGATGAAGCGCAGGGGTCAGATTTGTTATCTGCAAGTGTTGTTAGGATTCTAGCGAGCGTGCTGAGTAATTCTGAGGTGGATATATTTAATATATCCCTGGACATTGCAGAATCACCTAGGAAACAGAAACTAGCAAGTATGATACCTTTGTACAAGATGTTGAGGGGGAATAGTAAGAAGAATTTCTGAAAGTACAAGCATTCTAACCTAATAACAACAGCTTCTGGGAAAATTATGCTACTGGTTGAGGATCAAAAGGAACACCCAGCAAACCTGATCCTGTTTAATGACTGCATTCCACAAGAACTTGGAAAAGACATTATTAGACTTCACCAAGACTTTATATTTGGTTCTACACAGATGGGTGGGGGAAAACTGGAGGGTCATGGGTAGGACCAAAATTTGGGGATCTAGGTGGCTGCTTGTTTAAAGGGTATCCCAAATCACTGACAAGTTCTGTTACCCTTGAAAAGTGTAAGCAGGGGCTTGGGAGATGAAACATTTACAGGTTGCCTGTGTCCGTTAGAGACATAGGTCCCAAACCAAGGATGAATTTCCTAGGTGCCAAACCCAGGGATTAATTTTCTACTCCCCATCCAATTGACCAAGTTAGACTTGAATTGGGTTAGGGAGGAGCATTGCTTCACATGGATGGGGGAGCCTGTTCACAGAAGAGCTAGTCTCTGAGATACATATCTGTCGATCCAGCAGGTCCTGTTTATATCATAGGCAAGGTTTAAATCTTTAGAACGGGTAATTCTCGTGCTGTATGTTCTGTGGATATGCATGAGGTCCATGTGAGTGGGGTCTGAAAATGCCTTGTATGCCAGGCAAAGATCTCCCCTCAAAAAACAGTAATTGAGAGAATACAGGGTTAGGGTCTTGAGGCAGTCTGCATAGGACATTTTACTTGTGCCTTGTATTCTTTTAGTGAGGAACCTCTGTGGAGGTTCCAGTTGTTGGATATGCCTGGTTAGGTACATACCAGAGGGGTCATTGTACTCAATGATAGATCTGATTAATGCCGAATACAGTGGAGCAATAACTTCCTTGGACTTAGATGCCATACCTTTGCTTATAAGCTGTCAATATAGAATGATTTTCTCACTGCTGTAGACACATGATGGTCAAAGGTGAAATTACTTTGTGTGTGTGTCCCTAAGTCCCTGACTTCTGGGTCAACTCTAAGGGGTGTGTTGTCGATATGATAATTAACAGGGGTGGATGACTTCCCAAAGGATACTATTAAGCATTTCTTGGCATTTAGTTTTAGTCCAGTTGTTTGTGTGTATAAGCCCCTCCTGGAGAATATTTGTGTCAGTGTGGGATTCAATGACATTTCCTAATTTACAGTCATCTGCAGATTTAGTCAGCGAGGGACCATTGACATTGGCCTTGACTTCCGAGAAGTAAATGCCAAAAAGGAGCAGTCCAAGGACCAATCCCAGAGGGGTTCCACTTGTGACTGGCCTCTTTGGAGAGGTGGACTCCCCAGTTCTAACTTCCTAGGTCCTGTCAGCCAGTTGGTTATCACTGGCTGACATACGGGTTCGTATCTAACCTCTTCACTTTGTCAACAATGCCCAAGTGTGGTATTGTGTCAAATGCCTTGGCCAGGTCAGGGTAGGCAGTGTAAACCATTTTTTCCCTCATCCACTGCTTTGGTAACCTTCTCAAAAAAGTCCATCCGGTTGAGTAGGCATGACCTGCCCGTGACGAAAGCAAATTGGGTTGGGTTCAGTGTCTGGATATTTAATATTTCATGATTGATCATTTCCATGATAATTCTTTCCATGGCTTTACATATAAGACTAGTGAGACTTATGGGTCTGTAGTTTCCAGGGTCCTTTGTGCAGAGGGGTGACTGTTGCTGTCATCCAATCATGAGACACTCAGCCTTTTTGGAAGCTACAGTTAATTATCAGTTCCAGAGGGACAGAAAGGTCATGTTTCATGCAATTTAGAAGGCATCCGGGGATATTGTCAGGGCCCATTGATGCAGTTGTTTTGGTCTTAGAGCATTAAGAATCTGTTCCCTAGTGATAGTAGAGTTATATTTGATAGTATTTCCTGAGAGAACGTTGAGGGGGAGAAAGGGGTAAAGTTGGAACTGAATTTATCGGTCAGTAGGTTTGCTATATCTTCTGGCTCAGTATAAGTGGCTTCATTTACAAAGAGTTCTGCACGCAATTGTGTTTTGCCTTTGAGGTTGCAGACATAGCTAAAGAATACTTTGTGGTTGTCCTTTGTCTGGGAGGCCAAAATTACCTCAAATTTGGCTTTAGTAGACTTTATTTGTCCTCTTGAGTTGTTTGTTTAGTAAGATGAGAGTGCTTTTATCCTGCTGGGTGCCACACCTCCTAATTATTGCCACAATTTTCTTCCTTCCATTATACAGCCTGTTGATTTAGTACAGCAGGGAGGATGAGAGGGGAAGAGTCTGAGGAAGGGAGTATGTGAAAGGGAGGCCTCCCTATGCAAGACATCTGTGCAACAGCCAGGTATCTTATTAATCATATATTGACAAAACATTGTGGAATGGATGTTGCTGTTTTTCGTGTTTCGCTGTTGCAGTCATCAGACTTGGGTTATCCTGCCAGGGGTAACCCTCAGTTGGCCCGAATACCAGAGGCTTAGTATTTCTGCGTCGGTTACTGTCGCTCCAGGACTGACGTCAGGTCATCAGTAGTATAAAATCTGGAAGCCAACACCATTCCATCAGTCTTTCTTGCCGAGGAGCCCGAAGCAGAAGCAGTTTCACGAGTGCCGGTCGGCCGCTATCTGAGTTTCATTTCCAAATTGAAGTTGAAGTCTTCTAAAGCTAAGTACCCCGTTGGGGGTCCTTTTTTCTTGCTCTAACCGATGTCAGAAAAAGTTAACAATTGTCTCGCCTGTGGAAAGCAAACACCACACCGAGACTTCCATTGTTACTGCATCACCTGTTTAGGCCCAGACCACAATGTACCTCATTGTCGCTTTTGTGCTTTGTTCAATGCCAGAACTGTACGTCGTCGGGCCCTTATTGTAGTTAAATGTTTTCTCTCTCGGTCCCCGTATTCCAATATGGCTTCTGTAAGCCATCCGACTACTGATCTTCCAAAAGAATGAAAGGATAAAGACAGAGACAGACTGCACGTCCAAAACTGCCGATGACGCTTCCGTTAAGCTAGTCGTCAGTTCTCCAGTCTTCAGTGAGGTGCTTTCGCTGATGCTCACTTCTGTGGATTCACAGGCCTCTACCGAGATGCATTCGGAGTCCGGTATGCCGCAAAACTCTTCTTTGACTAAGGAACCTGCGGATATCTCTACCTTGGATGGGTCTGGAGCCGCTGAGCAGGCACCGGCTTCTGAGGAAGTTCTTCGCACTACCGATACTCTACTCAAACAGATGACTTCTTTCATGTCTTCAATTCTTTCTAAAACTACCAAGTTTCTAAGGCCCAGGGTATGAACTATGCCTAAAAAAATGACAACCCAAGCTCAGGCACCTGCTTCCATGCCTCATTCTCAAATGCTTAAAATGGCGGAAGACCTTATCATACTTATTAATCGAAGCCAACCTACCCCTTCCAAAAGAAAGAGACTTGTCCCCAGCAGTTTTATCTGACCAGGAGTCCGATGACAGGTTTCTGAATATGAAGACATGCAGCCCTTATCTGCTTATGAGGATTCAGATGCAGAGGAATCCATTCCTTCTGCCTCTCCTCCAGAGGATTTTTCATTTGGTGAAACCCTACATACTATAAGGGAGCATTTCCAGTGGGGATGTCAGGACTATCCTCAGTCCAAAAAGAGACTCTGGGAATTCTTAGATTTATGACAGCAAAGACTTTCTCCTTTCTTGGATGTTGTGGATGATGTCTTTATGGAATCCAGTTTGACTCCTGACACCCTTCCTTCTGCTCCCAGGGAACCTGACGGGTATTACAGAGTCCCTGACTCTCATAAAATCCTACTGCTAACCCAGAAGTCATCTCCCAAGGAGCTAAAGGAATTAAAGCAACCACAGCAAGAATTCCACCCCCTCGGACAGGGATTCCCGAGCTTTAGATAGATGCAGTAAAAAAGTATACACCTCTGCAACTCTTGCCATTATAGCGCTAAATTGTCAGTTCCACATGCTGAAGTACCAGCAACATACCTTGGAACTCCTCAAAAAAAATATCTGCCTTTCCTGCTTGTGCAGAAAATAAAGAATTACAAGAGCTTATGCATTCTGCAACCCAAGTTACTAAACAAATCTTGCAATGTGGCTATGATGCCCTAGCAGTATCTTGCAGGGCAGCAGTCACTGGTTCTATACTTAGAAGGCATGCTTGGCTTAAGGAACAGAACTTGCCAGGCCCTGTCAAATCAAAACTATTGTATGCACCATTGAACAAAGACAATTTGTTTGGCACCAAGGCAGAAGAGGTCTTAAAAAAGATGGAAGAAAAAGCTAAATCTATGCAGACAGTTAAAGACTTCTTACAGGTCCAACCTCCAAGGTTCAGTAGGCATTGACCATCTAAGCACTGGTTCTTTCCAGCCCCTTCCAGGCCAGCTCAGCCAAGACCTTGGGGAAGCAGACCCCCAACAGCAGTCCCAGGGAATGCAGAGATCTAAACAATGGAGTTCCTCCACTTCAAAAACAGGGAGTGCCAAGCCACCCCCCTATGGAAAGAGCTCACAATGACTTTACACCTCCACCCCTTACGTCTGCCCACCTGCTTGTACCCCTTGGAGGAAAACTCTCCTCCCATGCAAACAACTGGGTCTCTATTACCAATGACCGATGAGTCCTCAACATAGTGTCCCAGGGATTCAAATTTTATTTCCACACTCTGCCAACCCCAAAAGGGTTCCCAGATCTTCCTCCAAACCATAGGGCAGAGGCCAAAAAACCAAGTCCATTTCCTGCTCTCCATGAGGGCAATACAGCCTGTTCCTGCAGATCAGATAGGCCAAAGTTTTTATTCCAGGCTTTTCCTGGTACCCAGAAAAGAGGGCACCTGGTGCCCAATCCTCGATCTATCAATTCTAAACACCTTCCTGGTGATACCAAAATTCAAAATGCTCACCCTCCAGCAGCTTCTTCCTATGCTTTCCAAGGATGCTTGGTTAGCCACCGTAGACCTAAAAGAGGCCTACCTACACATCCCAACAAGGGAATCTTGCAGGAAATATCTATGTTTCAGGGCAGGATCTATGCACTTTCAGTTCTCTGTGCTTCCCTTTGGCTTATCCACTGTTCCCAGAGTTTTCACAAAATGCCTAGCTCCAGCCATTGCTTTTTGCAGACAAAGAAATATTCAAATTTACCCCTACTTAGACAAATGCCTGATTCAGGCAGACAGGAAAAGCTGTTACAGCACCTGACCTTTGTAAAGGACCTACTGACCTCCCTGGGGTATACTATAAATGAAAATAAATCAAAACTAGTCCCCACTCAAAAAATTGTATTTCTGGGAGCAAGCCTGGACACAGCATACCAGATGGTATTCCTTACTCCAGAAAAACAAGCCTACCTGATGGTACTTCTCTCAACTAGCCACCAGAACCCAGTTATCCGCAAGGAAAATCCTGCAAGCTCTAGGGTTCATGGCCTCCTGCAATTCTACTCATTCCATATGCCAGACTGCATATGAGGAAACTACAATGGTACCTAAAAAACCTTTGGTGTCAACACTCTCAGGACCTGGAAACGGTCATACCTATGATACCCTGTCTAAGGAAAGATTTTCTTTGGTGGGCAGTATCAAGGGTCTTCCCTTCTCAAAACCCCATGCCGCCCAGACCCTCACCACATACGCATCAGATTATGCCTGGGGTGCACACGTGGATGGCAGGTGCATTTATGGCCATTGGAGCCCAAATCAAATACATCTGCACATCAACCAAAAAGAGATGCTAGCTGTTCAGCACACTCTGACAGCTTTCAGACCCCTACTCTCCCCGGGGCCTCTAGTGATCAAAACAGACAACATCACAGTGATGTGGTATATCAACAAGCAGGGAGGAACTCACTCTTATCCTCTCTGCAGGTTCGCCATGACCCTTTGGCACATGGCTTCAGCCATACAAATACACCTGCTAGCACAATTTCTGCCAGGCTCCCTAAACTCTCTGACAGACAACTAAAGCAGAAACCTGCTAGACCCACACAAGTGGCAGCTAGACCACCGAACCTTCAACCTTGTAACCCAGAAATGGGGCACCCCGAAGGTGGACCTCTTTGCCTCCCACAACAATCACCAGCTCAGCAAATTCTGCACCAGGGAACCTCACAGCAAGGCCTGGAAAGTGGATGCTCTATCCTTCCAATAGGTAAACCTCCAGATCTGTGCATTTCCCCCCTACCACTAATTTCAAGGGTACCACTCAAAATAAGGGAGGAAAAACCAAGGGCAATCTTGATTGCCCCAGACTGGCCATGCCAGCAGTGGTATCCAGTGCTGGTCAGCCTGTCACCCTGCCACCATGGCACCTACCTCAGATCCCAACTCTCCTGACTCAGAAGAATGGAGAATTCATGCATCTACAATTGCAGACCCTGAACCTGGCAGCCTGGCTTATACCCTGACCTCTCCTGCAGCTGCCAGCCTAAGCAAACAAGTCCTGGATGTTATACGTGAGGCCAGATGCTCCAGCACTAGATAATCCTATGCTGACAAGTGGAAAAGGTTTTGCACCTGGATCCAGGCTAAAGGAGCTGAAACAGCACAGCCCTCACTACCTCTCATCTTGGATTACCTAGCAGACCTACTACACAGGGGTCTATCCTTCTCTTCTATTAAAATGCATGCCTCTGCCATCTCTGCTCATTACAGCACAGAGCCACCTCTGTTCTCACACTCTTGTCATCAAACAGTTCCTCAGGGGGGCTAACAATTTAAGGCCACCCAGAAGAGCTCCTACCCCAGCTTGGGACCTTAATTTTGTATCGGAAAAGCTCACCCTACCCCCTCCCCCCTTGAGCCTGCAGCTTCAGTAGAGTTAAAATTCCTCTCTAGGAAAACAGCCTTGCTTCTGGCCATTACTTCAGCTAGAAGAGTTTCAGAGCTACAAGCACTCACGGCTGTAGAGCCCTTCATCATTTTCCATGTTGACACAGTCTCCCTCAGGACTAACCCAACTTTCATGCCTAAAGTGGTGTCCAGTGTGGCTCTCAACCAATCAGTTCATTTGCCCACCTTTTTCCCTAACCCACAAAACAAGAGGGAAAGAATTCTGCATTCTCTAGATGTGCACAGACAGCGCAGATTCTACCTGGGTAGGACTAAATCTTTTAGGAACGCTGACCAATTGCTAGTCAGCTTTGCAGCAGAGGCAGAGGGCAAAGCCATATCCAAACAAACAATTTCCAGATGGATAGCACACTGCATCCTTTTCTGCTACAAACACCACAGGAAACTGCCCCCTAAGGGGGTCAGGATGCATTCCACCAGGGCAATCTTCACCTCTGCAACTTTTCTCAGAGGGGTCCCCACCAGGGACATCCTGGAGGCTGCAGCATGGACTTCTGTATATACATTCACCAAGCATCACCACCTGCCTATCTTCTCCAAATCCAGGACAGGTTTTGCAACTGCAGTCTTGCAGGGCATCATAGCCAGCCCCCAGTGTTTTTGACTGCCTCCACCCTTTTCTTCAGCTTTGGGAATCAACCCAAGTGTGATGACTGCAACAGTGAAACACGAAGAACATAGTACAGTTGTGTACACTTACATAAATGTAGATGTTCGAGTGTATTCACTGTTGCAATCCTGGTTTCCTACCCTCCTTGTCTCTCTCTCTCTCTCTCTCTCTCTCTCTCCACCATAACCTAGCTTCCTATTTGGAGGCTCCTGACAGTTGGGGCAAGAAAAACTGATGTAATGGCATTGGCTGCCTGATTTTATACCACTGATGACCTGACGTCAGTCCTGGAGAGACAGCAACCCATGCAGAAATACTTAAGCCTCTGGTATTCTGGCCGACTGAAGGCTACCTCTGGCAGGATAACCCAAGTGTGATGACTGCAACAGTGAATACACTCGAACATCTACATTTATAGTAAGTATACACAACTGTACTTTTCCTGTAAGGTGTTGGTATTAGGAAGTGTAGACCTGAATGGATTGATGTCATGCTGATTGTTATGCAATTCACTTCCATCCATAAATAGTACAGCTATGTATTCATTATTTATTGAAGTGTTGCTGACTTTCCCACTGAAGTTATGTTAGATGTTCTTCATATGGATCACTGTTGCAGTTATTATAAAACAGATCACTTTCTAAGACAGAGTCCCAGCATCTGGTCTGGATGTCCAGCCAGTCTTCCAAAGCTGAGCACCCTACCCCCACAGCTGGGCTGACTACACCTTAGCTGGAGTGTCTGCACACTACCAGTGTAAAGGTGAAGGAAGCTCATCCGATCTGTAGTTATTTCTTTCCTAGATGAAGTGTGTGTCAATCAAACTACTGTTCTTTAATTCTGTGTTGTACTAAGCCTGTGGTTTGAGCCTGGTCAGATATGTACCCTTTTGGAGACAACTTTTGTTTTCTTTACTGTAGAGTTATTGTTAATCTGTTGTATTGAGTATAGTTGGCCATTAGCCATTATAAACTCAGACAAATGGTGTGTGTCTGCCCAGGAAAAGGATTTTGTATGTGCCTGTGAAGACACATTCCCTACAAGGTTTTTTGTACACAGTGCATATACTGCTCAAGGCCCCGCCATGAACTTTCTGCCTGTACTGTCTGTGGCATTATTAGTACAAAGGCTTAGGAAAAAGATGTTCAGCCTTCCAATCATATCCGGAACAAAAAAAGTCTTTTGGCCTTGAACAGGTAAGCCTCCATGTCTGCCAAGTGGCAGCATCACTGCTACATGGATTTTCTGCTCATGAAGAAAAGAAGTCTCAAGAAGAAGTGGGCCAAAAATGAAAAGGATCAGAAGACAGCCAAGCTACCCAGGCTGCCCATCCTCCCTAAGTCCAAGGGTGCTAGAGCTGCAAAGACATTTTTACAGTCACCAGACCTTAACTATTAATACTGAGGTCTCTGGTGTTGCCGCTTTGAAGGCTGTCACACCTTCAGCCCTCACATATTCACTTGAATTGAAGAATCAGTTAACATGCTTGAGTAGAGTGCCAGGTCCCAGCTGCCTGAATGCAGAGAACATGTTATGATTACAGAAAGGGAAAGCAATATTCACACCATAGCAGCAAAAGATAACACCTGGAGCCTTTGACCTAATGGCACAGGGACAAGTTATCCATTTGCATCACCAGTTACCTGAGTTCAGAAACTGATTTGAAACAGTGAGGCTGGCCCGGGGTGCGGGACGTGGGGTAAGATGAAGTAACTAACCGGTGGCCAGCTGTCATCCCAGGGGGAGAGTTTGAGGAAGCGTGATGTGTGTGCAGGCTCTGGTGGAAAGCCTCACAGGATGTCCATTCAAATTACAGAGGGTGTGTCAAAGACTTCTCTGACATCATTGCACTAGCAACTCCCCAATAAAATAACTCTTGAATACTCATAAATATTAATGAATAAATAAAAGTTAGAATTGAAACCAATATACTAGACACTTTAAAACCTATATTTTAACTTTTATTTATTCGTTAATATTTGAGTATTCATGAGTCATTTTTTGAATCATTTTATTGAATGTTTTTATTGGTCAGTCTGTCCACTAGCAAGATATTTAACCTGTCAATTTACCTTAGAACCACATCTGATGAAGTGTTTGAAATGAAAATGCTGTATTTTAAGTGTCTGCGTTTCTGTGTTCACTTTGTGTTTTGTGCACATATTAAATTGGTTTTAAAAGGCTTCCGGCTGGCTTCTGTTCTATTGGTACCTTCTTTTAAATTAGTTTCTGGTAAAAGAAAGAGGGATACCTCATTTCCTGGAGAGGTTCAAGATTCTGAATCTGGGCAGGAAGATGAAGGGATAGATGTAGGATTTTCTCCTCAAATTTCTGATTCAGACGTGGAAAAGAGCTCAATTTCTGATTCCTTCTGATTCTCCCTCTGGAGGTTTCTGTTTCTCTGAAACTATTTCCAGAATGTGCCAATGTTTTCAGTGTGGGACACTGAGGATTCTCAGTCCCTCAGAGAGTACTATGAGCTGATACAAAAAGAATTTCCAGACCCTTCACCCATTCTTCCAGTTCTGTCAGTTTTGAAGGATGTGTGATCCACTGCCTGAAATTTTCCTGATAGTCAGTCAGCTGCCCCTTTTAGGCAGGTAATATGTATAAAGTTCCTCAATCTTTTTAAATTTTTAGACACTCTTCCCAAATCTTACTGTAGCTTTAGTTAATATTACTACTGCTGAACATTTAGTTAGTTCCAGTCCTATGTTTTCTGACAAGATTGGGAAGATTACTGATAAGTATGGGGAAAAGTGTATGCTTCTGCAACATTGATTTTAAAAATTTTGAATTTTCATGTTTATTTGTTAGTTTGTTCTGACTAATTGTGAGAGTATGAGGAATGTTTTGTATGCAGTTTCTTCTTGTGAGGAAAAATCTGATTTAAAAAATTTAGTTAAATCTATTGTACTCGTCACTTCTCATGGTTAACCATGTGTGTGCGACTCTGTTGATATGTCTTCCATGGTTATGACCACAGTATCAACAAATTGCAGATACGTAGATGTTAGGAAGAAATGGCAAGGGAGTTCCAAAAATAATTCTGGAACCTCCCAAAACCAAGGACAGTCCAACATGTTAGAATGACTGTTTAAGGGACCTTGTCCCCAACTCCCACCCTGTCAGACGCTTTTCTCTTCCAGAAAGTCTGAATCTCCACTTTCCTCTTTGGCAAACAATAATTTCAGACAAATGGGTTCTGAAGATCATTCATCGGGGTTACAGGTGGCAGTGGGAGGGAATTCTACCTTTCTAGGGGTTAATCCATCATTCACATAACTACATTATTTGATTTCACCTGTTCTTTATCACATGCTCTCACAGGGTGTGATAGAAACACTTCCTGTTTCCCAGGTGGGAATTTTTTTCAGTGATGCTTTTAGTGCCAAAGAGAGAAAATGCCTAGATACCAGTTCTGGATCTTTCTTTTTTAAACCTGTTCATGAGAGTGACCGTGTTCAAAGGTGCTCATCATCACATACCTATCCACCCAGACTTCAGGTATTTCTTAAGGTTTTCTGTGTCTGGATCACATTATCAGTCCTCTTGTCTTACACTTCAGACTATCCACTGCACCAAGAGTGCTGACAGATTGTCTACCTCCAGTTGTGGCTCATTGCAGACTACAGGATAGCCATATTTTTTCCATATTTACATAACTTGCGTATCTTTACAGAGACTTTTTCAAAGTGTTGGGAATTTCTCACTTGAGAGAGAAAAAAATCTCTTACACAAGCTGGGATTTCAAGATAACATTCAAAAGTAAGAGTTGGGATTTTAATAGAACATTCAAAAGTCCTTTTTTGACTCCTTCATAAAAGATTGATATCCATGGCAAAACTCCATATGAGAAATATGCAATTGCATCTGAAGTCTTTTTGGTCCCAGCACCAACATCCTTGGTATTTTCAAATTGCAGCTCTGGGGTTTGTCAGAACAGGAATCATTCGGTGGAGACAGAAGACATCCTTAAATCTGGGTCTCTCTTACTCCCTCCCTGTTCCAAAGCAGTCATTCACCACAGTCACCTCAATCTTTACTTGGGGAGTAGCTTCAGGAGAATTAAAAGTGCAAGGTTTGTGGGACACCAAGAACAGATGCAAGCACATAGTGTAAAAGAGATGCTTGCTCTGATCTAAGTATTCAGCTCTCTAAATCATCTTTGGTCACTGAGACCTCTTCATGTTGTTACAGACAATACACAGTCATGTGGTACACCAGCAGGGAAGGGGAAACTAAGTTCTACACCCTTTCAGACTAGCCAGGCTAGCTTGGGATATGGTTAAACAGCACAGTCTTACTCTTCAAGTATCCTACATTCTGTCAGAGTAAAATTGTGTGGTAGGTTTGTCGCGCAGACAAGGGCAGACCCTCACAAATGGAAGCTAGATTTAGGGAGTTTTTCAAGATTTGATCCATCTGTGGGGAGTTTAGATAGACCTATTTACCTCCTCTTTGAATAATCAGCTGGCTAGATTCTGCTCCAGGATTTCATACAAAAAAGCCTAAAAGACAAATGCCTTTTCTTTTCCTTGGACAAGACTGTACCCATATGCTTTTCCACCCTTTCTGCTGATATCCATGGTATTTCTGAAAATTCAGAAAGAATTCCCCCAAATCATTGTAGTGACTCTCTTCTGGCATAGGCAGCCATGGTTTTCTCTTTTTTTGGAAATTGCCAGGAGGAATTACCACAGGCTTCTTCGCAGACTGGATCTACTCATACAAGAACGAGGGATATACCTTGCCCTTAGTCATCTTCAACTGACTGCCTGAATGATAGGGTCTTAGTTCCCTTTAGGCACCTATTTACTGATGATGTACAGCAGGAACTGAAGGAGGCAAGAAAGTCGGCTATCAGAAAATTATATATTAATATAGGAAAAGGTTTTCTAATTGGTGCCAACAACATAACCAGCACTCATTCAGGGTTAGTTCTCTGGTTGTACAATATTTGTGTGAGTTACCATCCTATGGCCTTTATTACTCCTCCACCAAAATTTATTTAATGACCATTTCAGCATGTTTGCCCATAAATCCTCCTCTTTCAGTGCATTCTCATTTCAAAATGTGTTTGAAAGGGATTTTGTATAAGAGGCCTCCAAGAAAACCGGTAGCCCCTCCTTTGGATCTTAATTTTGTGTTCGACAAGCTAACCCTTGCTCCATTTGAACCAGCTAACCTGGCTGGCTTTGAGGTTCTTAACATGGAAGACACTTCTACTGATTGCTCTGACCTCTGCAAAAAGGGTATCTGAGTTGCAAGCTCTTATAGTGAGTCAACCCTATCTCATTTTCCATGGAGACATGGTTTCTTTGAGAACTAATCCTTCTTTTATATGTAAAGTGGTATCCATCTTTACTTTACGCCAGACTTACCCATCTCCCTATTTTCTTTCCTAAACTTATAAATGAGGGAGAAAGGATACTCCATACCTTGGATGCCCACAGGCAATTCATGTACTGTCTTGACAGAACCAGATCTTTAGATCACTTGCTTATTTCTTGTGAAGATAAGAAAGGGCAACCTGTGTCAGAATAGACTATTTCCAAATGGTTGTCTAAGGCTATTAACTTTTTGTTGTACTCACATTCCATTCACACTCCATTCTGATCACACTCTAGATTAGGAGTGTTCCCCCTCACCTGAGTACTTCACTGAGTGAGAAAATAAATCCCCCCTCTCCTGTGGGAATATGAACGCAGTTCTTAAATTTATTTATTTGTTGTGTTAGCCGGATAGTGTCCAACTGGGCCAGAAGCCCGTTTTCAGCTGAGACCCAGGAAGAAAAGCTCCAAGGAAGTTTCCATTAATTTTTGCAAGTGACATATGACAGTTACAATAATTAAAGTACATAAAGTAATCTATATGTAATACAATCGCAAGGTTCTTACCATGGTATTTAAAACAGAAGTGAAACAAAGGTAGTCATATCAAACAGTATTAAACAATTACTGGCAGTGTCAAAACATTATCAGACAGAAGAAAAAAATGTTTTTTTTGGGGGAGAACATATTATGATCTGGGAGTAAGAAGGCTTAAATAGCCAGGAAATATTGAGAAGGGTGGGTAAAGAAAGGATTTTGATAGTTATGGGTTAAAGTATTTAGCGTGGGTGACAACAGGAGCAAAGCCTATGTTTAAAGAAATATTCTTATATAAAAGTGCGCTCATACAACAATGTACGGTGGTCCCACTGTGAAATAAGCTGTTACATCCATGTTAGTGTTCTGTCAAAGCAAAATTAGAATGGCGTGCACACTTAATGTGATGCTAGCATTAGGTCCTCCCTTCTCGCATTTTACTTTCGTAGTTTTACCTGTCTTGACTGAGTCCTGTTAAAAGTTTGCAGTGTACCTTAATTTACCTACCAAACAAGTTTACTTTATTTGTCTTACATTTTACTGAAACTTTTGTTTGGATATTAAATAGAGTCAAAGCTAGGGAAGGATACTAGTTTACTGGAATTTTGCCACTGACCTGCAGTCTTTGTTGGCTGATAGTTTTTGTAGCAGTTGGCAATGCTTCTTGGTCTTTCGGTTGGCAGGTCCAGCCCATTCCATTCGCCCTAACTGCACTTGGGCTTACTCTGCCTCCCCTATCCCCAATTTCCACTCACCTCCAGTGCCTCTAAACCTTTTTACAACTAACCACCCCCACCAAACAACCAATCACAAACACCAACACATTCTCCACTCCCACACCAGCCCTTCTAACTCTTCCCACCCATACATCAATTACCTAACATTGCCTTGTTCCTCTCCCTATTAATTAATCTCTCACCCTCCACCACACATCTCTTCACTCTCTACTTTTATAAACCCAGCACCCTAACACACTAATAACCGTAGACTTTGTCTCTTCCCATTTCTAAATTTAGGTCCAAGTCCCCACTATGCAAAAATTAAAATGTGTGTACATACACTAACCCTCATACTCCTCTTTATAGCCACATATCTAACATCTTATCACAATCAGCTATTCAAAAATTTCTCCTCCCATACTTTTACATCCCCTTACTCCCTTCACCCAAAATCCATAAACTTCAAGACTGCTCTATTCCTTTTATACTACTACCTATATAGAACTCTTTTCATATAGGTAGAAACACCAATGTTCCACATCCCAAATATCTCGCCTACTATAAACTGACAAAACTCTCAAAATCTCTTTTATGCTTACTATCATGTGTCAAGCCCACTGTTGATATTCACCCAAACCCTGGCCCTAAAGCTGTTCCACAGTGACCACTTAACACCCTTATATTACAGCCCAACAGTATAATAATATCTTCCTCCAAAGGCTCTAAATTGCTACTCCTTAATATGAATCTCAGAAGCATAGTTAATAAAATGCATGAACTCCATGCCTCATATTGCTGTACTAACAGAAAACTGAAACCAGAAATAAACAACAACAAAATCCTCCTCCAGGTTATAAAATACATAGGCCTGATAGAAAACAAAAACAAACATAGAGTTGAAGTAGCCATTGGTTATAAAAACAACCTCAAATTACAACTACTAGAACCAAACACCCCAGATTTTAATAATGCCAAGATACTATTTACCGAACTCAGAATTAATCCCAATAAATATTTAACCATTCTAGGAATTTATATTCCTCCTGGTAATAACCTCACTGTAATCGAAGAAATGTTCCACTGGACATCCTTAATGTTTCCTCAGTAAACCATAATATTGGAAGACTTCAACTCAGAAAACCCCACTAACTTCATTAATCTCCACGACTTGACCCAAGTTATACGATCTGAAACAAGAGTAGGCAAGATCACTAAAAGGTAATCTATACTAGACTGGATACTAACTTATGCTCATCACTCGGGCTGCCTCCCGGACAGCATCAGTGACCACCTTCCTAACAACTTAGACAACATCTTCATCTGTCCCGAAGTACCACATATCATCAAATTTATAATAAAAAATACTTGAATGCTCAAACCTTCATGTCCATTCTGCACCTTTGTAATTGGTCCCCACTTAGAACATTACTCCTAGATAATACAGTTGATTACTTAATACCACTTTCCTTAACATATTAAACAAGCTAGCACCTTGCAGAACTATTAGAGCAAAATCAGATTATGCTCCATGGCTATCAAAAGGTAGTAAACATCTGCTTAAACTAAGAGATAAAGCCTGGGTATAATGTCATACCAATAAAATTTAATCCAACGTAGATTAGTACTGACAACTTAGAAACAAAGCCAAATCGCAGATCAAACAAGACAGAAACATTTTTACTGTGATATTCAGCAGAAACACTACAGCAACCCACAAAAGTTCTGGCTTGCCATAAAGAAACTCCTCCATCCTGGCCAACCTTCAACTCCATCCCCATCAACCACAAACAGTATAGACAATATAGCATTACAATTCAGCTCACACTTTACTAATTCTATGGCATCTCTTTCTGTGACCAATGATGGTACTCCTCTAACTATCCCAATAGCAGCCATCAAAGATAACTATACCTTCTCATTTAAACCCTTCCAAACCAATACCATAAAAATTACTCGGCAAACTCAAACCTACTACCCTAGCAGCTGACAGCTTACCTACAGAATATCTTAAACTGGCAGCTGATGCCATCTCATACCCAATTTCCAATCTGATTAACTGCTCTGTTTCTGAACATTACATGCCCACAATCTGGAAAATATCTTACATCATCCCGCTACATAAAGGAGGCAACTGTACTGATCTCTCTAATTACAGACCCATTGTTATTTTATCTCCTTTTGCCAAAGTACTAGAAAAATGCATACATACCCAACTCATTAACTACCTCTTATCTAACAATCCACTTTCTAATACTCATCATAGCTTTCTGCCAAATCATAGTATCACTACTGCCTTTCTTAGTTTTGCTAATACTATTGATCAATATAGAAATGAAGGCAAACTAGTATCTTCCATCTTATTGGACCTGTCCAAAGCTTTTGATACTGTTTTCACCAGGTTAGAAAGGTTATTGTTTTGGAGTTGAGTGAAAAAAGTTTTTTGGTCAGTTTTGATGAGTTTCCTAAAGAGATTTCTCAGCTGCCTATATGTCTGATAGGAGATTCCACTTTTGACTTTTTACCATTGTTTCCGTGCTTTATCTCTTTTTTTTTTCTTTTGCATTACCTGTTTGCTCTTAGATCTGAGACTTTTTTTTTGTCATCAAAGCCTGACTGTTGAGAACTGATAGAAAATAAAAGTTACTTTTTTCATCTGTTTGATTATGAGGTAGGGTTTTAGGAAAGACCTGTTGATTTGCCTAAGTGTAGAGGTAAAGGAGGTTAAATTGAAATTACTGAGGTTTTGAACTAGGCTGTGTGTGATGCTTTATAGCTTTTAATGCATTGTTGAATGGTATGTGTGGGATTATAATCAGGAAGTCTGGAAGTGAGCCTGCTGCTGACATTTTGTCAGGGGCATTGCTTAATATCCAATCAAGGACTGTATTCTTTCTTATTAGTCTTTTTACTGAATCTGGTGAGGAAATTAGTCAATTGACTGAAGTTATATAGATTGATAGTGTTAGAGCCTTCATTTTGAGTAGTCCAGTTATTGTTAAAATCACAGAGTACGATAGTTTTTTGGGTGATATTGTTTGTGGTCTATAATTGTATGTCTTCAGTTATGCAAGAATTGGTATTTGGTGGAATGTATATTGGAACTGCACAGTGATGACTTTGTGTTAAACTTTAGTACGGTAAACACAATTCCAGCTTTGTGAAATTCAGGAACTTTGTGAAGACAGATATAGAACTCTAAGTTGTTAGCATAAATAATTGCTTTGCCACCTCTTTTGTTTAATCTATCAGACCTTAATGGAGGGTTTTAACCAGGTTTCTGTAAGGGATAAATTATCTGGTTTATGTGAGGCGACCTATGTCTGTAGTTTATTGGAGACTCTATAAATATTTAAATTATGGAGCTTGAGTCCTGAGTGCATATGGGTTGAGATGACTGTTTTTTAATTATTTGGTGATAGAGGGATGTGATGATCAAGTAACCTGGGGTTTGGGTGCACATTTCTACAGAGGAATATGAGTGAAATAATGGTAAAGGTATGAGGGTAGGATATGTGTTTGATTTTCCGTGTAACTGCATAATGTCCTGACTAAAATCACTGTTGCAGTACTCTAAATCAATGGGCTATTGCCACTGACGTCCGGCCGAGGTACGAAAGCTTAACCTTTCCTAGATTCTCTGTCCAACCTGTGACCTCATCTCATAATTGTAGGGGTATATAGGCGGACATACAAGCAAAAATCCTCAGACTATCTCACCGCCAGCCCGAATGCAAGTTGCTCATCTGTCATACTGTTTGTCATTTGGTTGTTGGTGCTGTAGCTTCTTTAAAACAAAGGAACCTTAATTGCTTACTTAGATTGTGCTATGTCCATATTAGATGTCAGCTAGGAGGGGTTAGTGCGAGCGCAGTTGGCAAATCCCATACAAACATCTACATACCCAGTCTGTCTTCTGCCTAGGCATGGAACAAAACTACAAGGCCTGCTCATTCTGACAGTCCTTTGTGCCAAAGACTGCAATCCCATCTAGCTTTGCTGAACACTTTCTTGGAGACCTAATGTCTGAAGCATTTGGCTCACTCCAGGATGGTGGATCCTTCTTCCCCAGACTTACTTCCTCCCCCTCAAGAAAAATCTCAAAAGGCTGGATACTCAGCCTACCTTTTCTGATTCCAACACACCAGCTGAGATTCTAGAACCAATATTACGTCCGACACCACCTCTTATGGCCTCTACTGAGACCATGACGAAGGCCGGTATGGCATCTGAGGGCCTTATGACTGAGGAAACTACTCCCACAGAAAAATCTGAACCATGGGTCATCATTTCAGAGGGCCTAGAAGGAATCTCATGGATTCTAGTCAGGGAAGAGATCCCCTTTAAGTTAATCAAGGTACTTCAGGAATCTGAACCACCTCTTTTAGTTCAGGTAGATGTCTCACCAAAAGAGAAACAACAAAAAACACTAAATATGTCTCTTCCTTTCCCATCTACGGAGAAGGAATGGGTGGATATTTCTAAAGGCCTGTTCAAGGCTATTGTGGCCCGGAAACCTCCTCCTTTTTTTGCCCACCCTCCACTTTGCACACCATAAAAGATTACTGTGGATTCATCTTTTTCTGGAAAGAAAGATACCTCTGACTCAGATCATTCTCTGGTATACTCCTCTCAAATACAGTTCTGTGGTCAAATCCCTTCTAATGATGAAGGCGCAGTTTGCCCTGACTCATCATTTGGAGAGACTGTTATAAACATAATGAAACATTTTGAGTGGGAATCCGGACAGATTTCACAGGTCCGGAAAATATACTACAATCTCCTAGAAATGGGCAACCCAACTCATTCTTTCATGCCTCCAGTCCTGGAAGCTTTCTTGGATGCTTTCTAGTCTTCCTTGGCTATACCTGATTCTCACAGCCTCCTACCCCCAAAAGACTAGACAGATTTTCTAAAGTTCCTGATGAACTTAAGTTCTTGTCCAAGAATCCTCTAACAGACCCTTTTGTATTATCTCATTCTACTGATAAACCTTCAAAACTTCTTTCCAATGCCAGTGCCCTCCCTTCAGACAAAGACAGTAGGGCTGTAGATAAGTGGGGAAAAAGGTCTGTACCCCCAGTACTGTGGTATTCAAGGCTATTAATTATCAAACCCAGATGACCAAGTGCCAGTTGTCTATACTCAACTCATTAAACATTGAGAAGGGGCAGTAAACATTCTAGTGAGTTAGTAGACATTTATTTTTTCTCACTAGGGACCCTCTGTGGATGCCTCTAACCAAACTGAAAGTAAGTCTGATACATCCCAATGGAGAGAATCCTCTGGAATCCACTGCTGCATGAAGCTGAATCCCTTGAAAAATGTATGCCATGTGTAGGGACTGACAAATAATTCTTGGACCCTTGAATAAATTGCACTCAGTAAATAAAATTAAAGATAAGATCTGGCATTATGAGACCCACATGATTAAGTATTAAAAGATCAATTACAGATGGACATTTACCTTTAAACATAGTTTCTTGCCTTCCTGTTCTGGTTCTTTATTGTATCAGTTTTCCATCCTGATGGTTTTTACCTTTTTTGTTGTTTTAGTAAAAAAGAATTTAAATCCACACGCTGTTCTTTGTCGTTTCCTGCACGCATGCCAGCATGCTTCCCAGTTATGTGTTATCATGCCAAGCATCTTAGTAACATATGTGAGTGGAATCTATAATTTCCTTAATGCTACTGCACAATTCCACCTCCACAATATTACTGCATAATTCTACCTACATAGTGTGCAACCAGAAAAAAGGAAAACATAACTTCAATGTATTTTTCTATCCCATTTTGTGGTAATATAGTTGAATGTTTATGAAGTCAACTTTTAGCATCCTACATAGTGAAGTTGATAGTGGTGCCTTAAAGATGTGTACAGTAAGGGGACTGCAGCTGACAGCCATGTTTTGATGCTGTGGGCAGTTCTGATTTGATGTTCATCGTGTTACACTGCTGCAGTCATCACTGTTGGGTTATCCTGCTGTCAGGCGGTCCCAGTTCCAAAGTCTTGGTCCGGTGTCAGCTGCTGTCGCTTCTTCCCTGACGTCAGTTTGCCAGGGGTATATAAGATGCATCCAACGCCATTTTCTTCAGTCTTTCTTGCCGCGCGGTGCCCGAAGCAGAAGCAGTTCGCAAGTGCCGGTTGGCCGACTCCTGAGATTTTCAAATCGAATTTCAGACCGAAGTCTTCATAAAGCTAAGTACCCCATTGGGGAACCTTTTCTTCCCTCAGTCCGATGTCAGAAAAAGTTAACAATTGCATTTCTTGTGGGAAGCAAATACCTCATAAGGACTTCCATTCTTATTGTATTCCTTGCCTAGGCCCAGACGACGACGTCACAGGTTGTCGGTTTTGTGCTAGATTTAATAAACGAACTATTAAACGTCGGTTTGATTTCGTCCGACATTATTTTGGTAGGAAATTTAATTATACCATGCCGTCGGAGCAACCGATGACTGGAATGCATAAAAAACGCAAAGATAAGGACAGACAGCCGAAATCCAAACCGGATTCCGAGGCCTCTGCTAGGCCAGTCGCCGGTTCTCTGGTTTTCAGTGAGGTGCCTATGCAGCCCCTGACGACCGCTGATTTGAAACCCCAGGCGACATCCGATTCACAAGCGGAGATTACTAGGCCTCCACAACCTTTACCTTTAGGCCCTTCTGACTCCATTCCTGAAGGAGATTCTGGTGCAGTTGAAACGCCTTCAGTTGCTGAAGGTGTCTTCAGACCGACTACACTCACTATTAAATCCTATGCAAAACTGAAAACTCCTTTAAAAACAAAGAAGACTGTGCAGCAGTCTCCAGCCCAAGGCCCCATGCCTAGGAAACAGATGCTTAAGATGGCTGAAGACTTAATTACCCTAATCAGGGGTTCCCATCACCCTCCTGATAAAAGGCCAAGGCAGGAGGAAGACTACGCTTCCTCTGACCAGGTTTCAGTTTCCTCAGACTCTTCTGAGGAACAGGAATATTCCTTTCCCCCTTATGAAGATTTTGATGCTGAAGAGACTATCCCTTCTGCATCTCCCCCAGAAGACTTCTCTTTTGGGGAAACCTTACACACTATGAGGGAACAGTTCCACTGGGAAGGCCAGGATTACTCTGATTCTAAGAAAAGGCTCTGAGAGTTCCTTTTACTACCCCAGCACAGACCACTTGCAATTCCACCTGTGTTAGACATTGTGGATGATGTTTATTCAGAATCTAGCCTTAACCCAGATTCACTACCTCCTGCACTAGCCAGAGCAGACAGATACTACATAGTCCCTGACTCACACAAATTCCTGTATAAAAGCACTTTTGCTGACCCAGAAACCATTTCCCAGGGTCCCAAAGGGGTTAAAGCCTCTACTGCTAAAAATCCACTGCCCTCTGAAAGGGATTCTAGAGCACTAGACAGATGGGGAAAGAAAGTTTATACCTCAGCTACTCTAGCTATGAGGGCCTTAAATTGTCAGTTTCACATGCTGAAATATCAACAATTTCTGATGTCTCAATTAAAACAAAAAATGCTCGCACGTACAGAACAACCAGATTACAAGGAAATGCAAGATTTGTTACATTCAGCTGGACAAGTGGGAAAACATACTTTGCAATGTGGATTTGATTCATTGGAAGCTTCTTGTAGAGCAGCAGTGACAGGGTCTGTTATACGTAGGCATGCTTGGTTAAAAGAACAAACTTTGCCTGATCATGTTAAAGCAAAATTATTGGATGCACCCTTACAGCAGGATGTTTTATTTGGTGTAAAAGCAGAAGAAGTTTTAAAGAAAATGGAGGGTAAGGCAAAATCTATGCAGATGGTCAAGGATTTTTTACAGGTTCAACCTCCACGTTTCAGCAGAAATTGGCCAACCAAAAACTGGTCCTTTCCAGCTTCTGCCAGACCACAGAGGGGCAGATACAGACACCCAAGAGGCAGAGGCCAGCCACAAGGCTCTTACCAGCCTCGACAATGGAGTGCCACAACCCAAAAAGGAGGAGAAGACAGGTCTCAAACTACCAGAAGACAAACACAATGACTTACCCCTCAGACTGCCAAGTAAAACCCTCTTGGCAGCTTCCTGGGGGGAAAACTAGCTCTTTTTGCATACAGCTGGCACATCATCACAAAAGACAAATGGGTCCTAAATATTGTATCTCAAGGCTACAGATTCCACTTTCACACTTTACCTAGGATAAAAGGAATGCCAAACCTGCCACCAAATCAATGGGCAGAGGCTCAAAAGCAAATTTCAGCTCTCATGGACATGAGAGCCATTCACCAGGTTCCTACACAGGAGCAAGGACAAGGATTTTACTCAAGACTGTTTCTGGTTCCCCAAAAGGACAAAGCCTGGAGACCCATTCTGGACCTTTCAATTCTAAACACATACCTGGAAGTACCCAAATTCATGATGCTAACACTACAGCAACTTCTTCCTGTGCTGGGCAAGAAGGCTTGGCTAGTAACGTTGGACCTCAAGGAGGCATACCTGCATGTCCCTATCATACAAAATTGCAGAAGATACCTCCGATTTATTGCAGGTTCAACCCATTTCCAATTCTCTACACTGCCCTTTGGCTTATCTACTGCGCCCAGGGTCTTCACAAAATGCCTGGCACCAGTAATTGCATACTGCAGACAAAGAGGGATTCAACTATATCCATACCTGGACGACTGCCTTATTCAAGCAGAAAGCAAGGACATTCTATTAAAGCATCTGGTGTTTGTCAAAACCCTTTTAAGTTGCTTAGGGTACACAGTAAATGAAAAGAAGTCAAAACTAGTGCCCTCACAAGACATAATATTCCTGGGTGCCAGCTTAAACACAACGGCCCAGATGGCTTACCTCACGCCAGACAAGCAAAGACATCTGACTCAATACTTCAAAATGATGGCAACAAAGACCCAACTCCCTGCAATAAAAATTCTGCAGGCCTTGGGATTCATGGCATCTTGCATACTACTAATACCATTTGCAAAACTGCATATGAGGAAATTACAGTGGTATCTGAAAAGCGTATGGTCTCAACACAGCCACAGCTGCGAAACAATAATTCCACTCATTCCCTGCCTTCAACAGGAGTTTCTATGGTGGGCTCAGGCATGTCACCTCAACAAGGGTCAGCCTTTCACCTTACCCACAGCCAGGCAGACTATAACAACAGATGCATTGGATTATGCCTGGGGAGCACACATGGCAGGACAGTGTATTCAGGGCAAATGGCCTGCAAACCAAAGGCATCTACATATCAATCAAAAAGAGATGCTAGCTGTACAAAATGCCCCAACAGCTTTCAAGGCCTCCTACATCCAGGACAACTCCTAATAAAGATGGACAACACCACAGTGATGTGGTACATAAACAATCAAGGGGGCACACTCTCCTACCACCTATGCAGACAAGCAATGACCTTGTGGAACACAGCACTGACTTACCAAGTACAACTACAAGCACAATTCCTGCCAGGAAAGAAAAACACACTGGCAGACGATCTAAGCAGAAACATCACAGATCCTCACGAGTGGAAACTAGATCCACAAGTATTCGCAATGATAACTCAAAAATAGGGGAGCCCAGACTTAGATCTGTTTGCTTCCCCCCAAAATTACCAACTACGGAATTTCTGCACAAGGACATACCACACACTAGCTTGGAAAGTGGACGCCCTCTCATTCAGTTGCAAAACATTGACTGTGTATTCCTTTCCTCCACTGCCTCTTCTGGCAAAGGTGCTGCTGAAAGCCAGATTAGAGAGGCCACAAATTATACTCATTGCTCCAGACTGGCCACGCCAACACTGGTATCCAATACTAAGGAGCATGGCTCAAGGCCCACCATGGATTTTGCCTGCAATTCCTCACCTGCTTACTCAGCAAAACAATCTGATTCTACACAGCCAGCTCAAGACTTTAAATCTGGCTGCATGGCAAATTTGCCTAAATAACCAGTCAACACTTCTCTCTAAAGCTGTGATGGACGTCATTCTGGAGGCCAGAAGGCCTAGCACCAGGAAAGTCTGTTCAGACAAATGGAAAAGATTCTGCGCCTGGAACCAGGCTAAAGGCCAAAATCCCCTTGTCCCAAATATTCCTCAGATTCTTCAATATTTAACTGAGATGTTGCACAAATAGCTTTCCTTTTCATCTATTAAGATCCACGCCTCAGCTATTTCAGCTCAATACAACACGGATCCTCCTATATTTTCACATCCATTACTAAGACAGTTCCTCAGAGGGGCTAAGAACATAAGACCGCCCCGGAGAGCACCAACACCAACTTGGGATCTCAACTTTGTTCTGGAAAAGCTAACACTTCCGCCCTTTAAACCAGCTTCAGCTTTCACTGCTGATCTACAGTTCCTGTAATGGAAAACTGCCCTAGCAATAACTTCAGCACGAAGAGTCTCAGAACTTTAGGCCCTAATGGCAGTGGAGCCTTTTATCATTTTTCATCAAGACAGAGTCTCTTTACGAACTAACCCTTCCTTTATGCCAAAGGTGGTATCCAGTGTGGCCCTAAACCAAACCATTCATTTTGCCCACCTTTTATCCAAACCCCCAGAACAAAGGGGAAAGGCTCCTACACTCTTTGGACATTCACAGGCAATTGCATTACTACTTGGATAAAACGAAGGCTTTCAGAAAATCTGACCAGCTCTTTGTATCCTATGCTGCAGGATCTCAAGGAAAAGCTATCTCAAAACAGACCATTTCAAAATGGATAGGACATTGTATCCATTTCTGCTACACACACCATGGGAAATCTGTGCCTGGTAACATCAGGCCCCATTCCACCAGGGCTACAGCAACATCAACAGCCTTCCTCAGAGGGGTACCAACCAAGGATATTTTAGAGGCTGACACTTGGAGTTTAGTGCACACCTTCACCAAGCACTATCACTTACCTCTATACTCTAAAACCAGAGCTGGCTTTGTCACTGCAGTTCTGCAGGGCCTACTAGCCTCTCCAAACCCTGTTAATTCCACCATCCATCCTTAGCTTTGGGATTCAACCCAACAGTGATGACTGCAGCAGTGTAACATGATGAACATAGTACAGTTTTGTACCTACCAGAAATGTAGATGTTCGAGTGTTCACACTGCTGCAGTCCAGGTTACCCTCCCTCCATCCCCTCTGAACTAGCTGAACTAATCTATTCCTTTCTATCCTATACAACCTCTGTGGTGTATTTGCTTGTGACTGAAGGTTTTTTTATTTTTTATATGTATATTTTTATATAGAAATATGTATTGCCTACCTATTGGGGGCACTTGACATCTGGGGTAAGAAAAACTGAAGAAAATGGCGTTGGATGCATCTTATATACCCCTGGTGCACTGACGTCAGGGAAGAAGTGACAGCAACCGATGCTGGACCAAGACTTTGGAACTTGGGCCTGACGGCAGATAACCTAACAGTGATGACTGCAGCAGTGTGAACACTCGAACATCTACATTTATGGTAGGTACAAAACTGTACTTTTTCAAGTGATTTGGTAATGCTGACGTAGTGCCTGCAAAGACAGAAGGGTTGGCAACTAGAGGATTTTAGCAGCATTTTCATTTCAGTTAGATTGGTTTAAAGTGTGTGCGCACCGGAAGCCACTCATTGAGGTCACCATACCTGACATGCGCACAGCATCCACCCATGAGAAATGGAAATGTAAGCTATGTCATGGATATTTTAAAGTTATTTTTTTAATTAATTTAAAATATTCAGACAGCTGCTGCATTTGCAACTTATTGTGGGGAGGGTATAATTTTACAACAGCTCTGAAATGGAAACTTTACACAGAAATTCAGTTTTGGAGCTTTGCATATCATCTTTAAACATAACATTCAAGAAGTGTGAAAAACACTGTTTGAGAAGTTGCAGACAAAACTCTAAAGGCTGTACTTTTGGCTGAGGTCTAGACTGCCATGCAGGTAGACATGCATGCTGTGTATGATTTTGTGGATGCATTATCTGTGGCTGCTATGATAGACTATGCCATTAGAAGGCATTTCTGGCTAAAGCTACAGGCCATACCAGAAGATACTAAGGCAACAGCTGCATGCAAAGACATAAAGTTGATTTTTTCAGCTGCATTCACAAGTAATTTTTAAGACACTGGAGGAGAAGGGGAGGGGCAAAACAATGAAATCAGTTAAATGACTCTTCTTTCCTCCTACTCCAAAATATGGAAGAAATTGCCCTTCTAAACAATGTCTTTATTACTGGAGGCAAGGTAAAGGGAAACAACCAAAAGGTAGAAGGGACACACAAAAGAAAAACTGGCAGACTTAAGAAAACTGAAGATCTGAGAGCCAGTGAGACCAGAACTGCAGTGGGAAGCAACAATGACTATAAACCACTTCTGTCTACTCCAAATATCCCATCCCAGCCCTTCACCTCCTCCTACCTACCCACCGTACAACCTCAAAAGACTGGGGGCTGGCTGACTCTCCTCTGTCAACAATGGACAGGTATCACAAAAGACAAGAAGGTTCTAAGCATGGTCTCAAGATAGCAGACTTCAGTTCAGAAATCTACCCAGGATGCAAGGAATCCCACCTGACAGAAGGATCTAGTAATCCACCCATACAAATCTCTCTTTCTTAATGAACATAGAGCAGGTTCCCCAAGGTGAATAAGTCACAGACTTTCACTCACTGTTGTTGCTACCATAAAACTGGATTCTAAACATCCAGATGGTTCTGTCAAAGCTAAACAAATTCATAAGGGTTCTAATATTCAGAATGTTGACCCTTCAGGCCTCATAACCCCTCCTGGCTCCACAGGCATTGATGATGGCTGTGGATATAATATAATGCATGCTTACCTGCATATATCTATTCTCAGACATCACAGGTGCTTCTTCAGATTCAAAGCAGGATACAGCTGTGATTAGTTTAATTCCTTACCCAATGGCTTAGCTGCTGCAGAGTATTTACAATTAACAGCCTGTTACATGACCAGAGATGTTCACATATATCCCTATATGGTCAGATGTTTCATTTAGCTCCAGTCTGAGGCTTTGACTTACTCCCTGCATTGCTTTCAGATGTTAGGTTTGTCCCTTAATCTGCTAAAATCCAGTTTGACCTCTGCCAAGTCAGTGGCTTTCATTTTTATACAGGCTCTTTAGGCTATCAAGAAGGATGGAGTGATTATTCCCCAGGAAATGGAAGAATTCCTTGTTGCATTCTTCACAAACATGACACTGACAGACTCAGTTTTAACCCAGGTATTCTGAGAATTGTGGTCTGTCTGACATCTGCCAGTTCTAATGGTACCCCTAACAGGAGTACATACAAGGAAGCTGCAGTGATTCCTGAGGAATATATGAGAGCAGAACTTGCTGTCTTTGGAGACTGTTATCTTGATCCTGCCGTGTATAATGTGGAAATTGGGACAGGAGCCACTTCAGTTTTAAGACAGCATTTTGGACAACCGCTTCCAAACCAGACCTTGATTATGGATGCATCAGAAATGGCATAGGGACCTCATGCAGTTTTACTTTGAGAATTCAAAGAACTTGGAGTCCCA
Source organism: Protopterus annectens (assembly GCF_019279795.1). Classification (NCBI taxonomy): domain Eukaryota; kingdom Metazoa; phylum Chordata; order Ceratodontiformes; family Protopteridae; genus Protopterus; species Protopterus annectens. The sequence goes on along the minus strand of NC_056733.1, from coordinate 1,618,909,104 downwards.
AACAAAAGAGGTATATAAACCTGTAGGAAATTATAACAGTGATCCTGGCCCTGAAAGCTTTCAAACAGATGCAGAAACCAGGAATTCTGCACCTGATTACAGACAGTACTGCAGTCATATGGTACATAAACAAATAATGAGGGACACTCATTTTTATTCTGTCAGCAGGTTGGCCCTGCTGACCCACTTCTATCACATTTCATGAGTATGTCCTAGTGGACCAATTAAGCAGGGCTTCAGCAAACTCTCATGAATGGATGCTAAACAGGGATGCCTTTCAGTACCTTACTGGCAGGTGAAAGGACACCAGAGATCGACCTCTTTGCTTCCCAGAACAATAGACCTTTACTGAAATTTTTCTCCAGAGCATCAGATAAACAGGCTTGGGTAGGAGTTATCAGAAAGGATAGCAGTTCCTTTCTGATCAAGCCAGCACTGGTTCTTCTTTTTACTAGACATGATAAGGAAGGAGCTGTACCTGACAGCCCATCATATGAACCTCTTGACACCACATAGGGCTCCAAGGTACACCTACATGTGTTCACACCCAGTCTAACAGTATGGGGATATAGATTCACTGCCCTTTATTTATCTGTACTATAAATATATGCTTAATGTAATGCGGGAAGCTAGGAGGACATGTCCAAGAAAAGGTTTCCAGCTGAAAGTGATTTTACCTCTGGGGCCAAAGGAGTGAATAAAATCGAAAATGTGGCAAAGTATCTATGGTTCTGTAGTATGTGCCTGAGATGTTTACCTCTAGGGTGTCAAGTATGACTTTATCAAGGTAGATCTGTCATCCACGTCAGCCTGCTTGTTCATGGAGAACCCTTTAGCATCTAGGCATACAGTGAAGCGGTTTCTTAAAGGTGTCCTCCAAATCATGCTTCCATTCAATGGGTCACATCCACCTAGGATCATAATTTAGAAATGAAACCCATCTCATTTTGAGCCAGCAGCTACATCAGCTGTCAGTTATGTTAATTAGAATTCTGCCTTTATCGTAGCTGTTAATTCATCCCTTTGTAATCTTCCTCAAAGACAGGTTAAGTTTCTGCAGAAAGCCTTCTTTAGTGGCAGATGTTGTTACTAGTGTATACTTTAATCAAATCACCCACTCACCTGTTTCCTTCCCTAACCCACAGAACCAGTAGGGAAAGAATTTAGCATTCTATACATGTCCACAGGCAGCCAAGAAATAACAGGGACAGAACCAAGCATACTAAGATGTCAGGCCAATTGTTTTCTTCTTTTGCTACAAAAAAGGTAGAGTGCTGCTGCCTAACGAGACTTTTTCCAGATTGAAAGCTCATTGCATATGATTCTCTTTCATGGATCATGAGAAGACAGTAAAGGCCTCAAGTCTCCCAGTACTATGGACACAGCAACTACCAATGCCTTTTTAAGTGTGGGGTCAATATCCAAGATATCATAAAGGCAACTACATGGTTCCCAGTGCACACTTTTTCCAAACACTATATGTTGGATATTCATTCTAGAGACTAGGAACTAGGTAAAATTTCCCTCTGCCAACCTGCAGGGCTCCTCCAGTCTTCCTCTGGAACCAGGCTATCTACCCTCCACTAGAATGGGAAAGCTTTGGAGATCATCCACTTGTGATGATTACTGTGAAGATTAGGTGAAGATAGATGAAGGCTGCCAGCTAGCCAGATATAATTTTGTAGATAATTCTGTTATCTGTATATATTAATGTAAACCACAGGCTTGTTGTCTTAAATGGAACAAAATGCTGTTAAGTGTGGAACTGCAAACATGTAACAACAGTGCACTCTCCTGACCAGTTAAAGTGTGTTGTGACCCTTTGATGTAAACTTGGCTCCGGCCGGTCTAGATGAAGGAATCCTTGCTATTGTTTTAAGGCTAGAGTTAATGGCCAGAATTTGGTTTCTGCCCAGAGGTGAAGAATGTAAATGTAGTTTCTGTTAGCCTGGGAACCCAGGGAAGTGTGAAGAATGATGTAATGTGAACCAGGAATGTGATTTAAAAAACAGGAGAGAATCTGAGAGCATTGAGCATTTTTGTCTTTACCATCCAACTCACAGCACTGTCTTGCTCTATATGTCAGTTTATCTTAGATTTGTGTGGTCTCTTAGAAATAGCTAGAAACTAGAAAGATTAGACTAAGTGCTTTTCTGTGAGGTCAGAACTGTACTACGGAATTATTTTAAGTATTTCTCTGTGATCTCTGAACTCTTGACTAGCACTGTGTAGTAAATAGTATTGTCTTGTGTTTTGACTATTTGTTATTAAATATTTTAAACCCTTTCAACTGTGGCTGTTTTTGTAGAGATAATTTAAGCTCTTTAGAGTACTTGCATGCCTTTAGGTAAAATTGTACAAAGCCACTCTAATAGCTTTAGTCATGGGCTATACTACCAATTGGATAATAATATTGCACAGTAATAATTGGACACCCTTTTAAGGGCCTTTGAGTAGCTGACAAATATTAGTGGGTGGTGGCAGCTGATACTACCGTATAGTCTGGGAAAAAGGGGCACAGCTGGAGAACCTGTGCCAGCCTTCCCCAGGAGTGTCTGTGTGGTTGTATAAGCTCTTCTCAAAGTCTGTGTGTGTGTGTGTGTGTGTGTGAGCTTACTTGGGCAGGGACACGAAGCACTGGTTGGACAGAGGAAGTTCTGGAGGTTTTAGCTTGCCCACAAGGCTGAGATCTAGACCTTATAGCTGTGCCAGTGGGGAGTCTTATTGGGAACCTGGAGAGCAAGGGAGTGACCATCCCCAGACTGACTGTAATCTCTGCGTGCTCTTAAGGGAAATTGCACTTTACTGTGTGTATTTGTTATCCTTTCCTCCTATATGAAACGCCCTTCACTGGTGTTAGTGGTGTGGATTGAGGCTCCTTGATTGCTTGGCCAGGGTACGGGCATCACATATTCAGCCACACAGTGAATACTCGGAGTTCAGACCACAATTCTTTTATTTCTTTTGTTAGCTTAGTTAGTCAGGGTGAGCAAGCACCATGTCAGCAGAGGAGTATGGAAAGCTGACAAGGAGCCTGCTGGCGGAGATGTACCAAGCTAGGGGACTGGTGCATGGAAACCTGACTAAGACGGACCTGATTGCAGCCTTGGTTACAGCTGCATCAGAAAACAGCAACCAGGAGGACAAATCATACTGGCATTGGAGATATAATACCCTTGGAGAATGGACAGCTCAGCTTTTCTGCAGAGGACTTAAAAATCCACCTGGAGCTAAAGAGACTTGAGTTGGAGGCCAGGCGTTTGGAGATTAGAAGCCGAGGAAAAGGAGCAGCAGAGGAGGTATGAAAGGGAAATGCTGGCTCTTTGCCAGAGTCATGGAGGTAATGGGTAAGGGAGTAACTGAACCCCAGAAGCACAAAAGGTCAGTAAATTTCTTCCGTAGTTTAAAGAGGGGGATAATTTTGATAGTTTCATTCATATGTTTTTGAGGGTTCATGACCCCCTTACTCCATGGTAAAGCTGTAACTGTTTTGTCAAAAATGTCTGACGTTGCATTTTTTGATTATATTGCTATTAAAAATCACTTGTTAGAATTGTTTAAGCTAACACCTGAAACGGATAGGAAAAAGTTTTGTGAGCATAGACGCAAGGCAGGGGTGTGTGTGTGTGTGTGTGTGTGTGTGTGTGTGTGTGTGTGTGTGTGTGTGTGTGTGTGTGTGTGTGTGTGTGTGTGTGTGTGTAAATATGTTGCTGAACTGAGCACTTATTTCCATAAATGGGTGAGTGGATGTCAGGTCACCACTTTTGAAGGGCTGGCAGACCTTTTGATTAGGGAGCAAGCCCTTGGGACTTTGCCTGAGGACATGAGGATCTGGTTAGCTGATAGACAATGTGTTACTTCAGATTTGTTGGGGAAGAAGGGAAACCTATACCTGTCAAGCAGGGCAGCCCTGCACAGGAAAGGGACCCCCAGTATTGCTCATGGGTCTAAAGGAACCCAAGGTGGGCAGCCCAGACTGCCCCAACAGAATCTGCCAGCAGCAGGGGAAGTCACCAGTCCAGGTACATGTCCAGGAGGGGTTAAATTTTTTGAATGCAACCAGTGGGGCCATGTGGAATACAAGTGTCCACAGAGGCAAGGTGGGGAACAAAAGGTGAGGGAGCCAGTAAGTGGGAAAGACAACATGCCAATAATAGGTTGTCTTGAGACAACAAGGGTACCAAACTACCATCCTGCAGATTTCCTGATAGGGAAGGATTTGGATGAGGCAATACCATGTGTTTGTGCAACAAGGTGTGTTACTTTCCAATTTGGTTTTACAAAACCTACAATCTGAAGTTGTTAATCTTCTTCCTGTTCATCACTTATGGGTTGCTCGGAACCGAGTCGGCCTTATACCAAGCTTGCATGCACCAAAAACTCCCGAGCTAAGCTGCTACCCACAATGCCCTTTACTCAGTTACCTCAGATCTCGTTTGCCATGCAACCATATAGCAGCGTTTCACCGAGCTCTCCAGCTAAGTGATTTATCTTATACATTTACAGGTTTTGTAAGAGTTTTTTCCTGTTTATAGTCTGTTGATATCTCTATTGTTTCAGCCCTACTCACAGGTATCTCTTTCTTACCACTGTTGGGATTTTCTAACTTTCTACCCTTGTGGTATCGTATTACCATTGTTGGTATTTCCTCTCTCTTTACTTCTTCATTTCCTCCACTTTCCTCACTCATTCCCTTTTGTGTGAGAGTGTGTTCTGTTATGTCTGAAAAGAAGGGAACTACGGGGTTTAAACACTGCTCTTCTTGCAGTGGTAAACTTCCGAATAGTGACCTCCATGAAGAGTGTGTGTACTGTTTGGGGGTTCCTCATTTGTCGGCGAAATCCCTGTGTGATATTTGTGCTAGCTTCAGTCAGCGGACACTGAATGAACGTCGGAATAAACTGATTTTGAAGGGCTTGCTTGCTTCACCTTTTTCAAGGCTATATCAGCAATGGAGGACTCATCCCCTCCTTCTGTGGACAAGAAACGTGCTCGCTCTGACCCCTCTTCACTGGCCGGTGACAGAGGTAAAAGCCATAAACACAAGGCCCAAAAGTCTTCCTCAGAGCACCGTACTGCCTCCTCGGTTCCAACTACTACATTGGTTCTGAGCTCAGCTCCAGCAAAGCTTACCGAGGTTGCCTCATTGGCGCCTACCCCGGCACCGACGACAACGGGCGTTGTCTACTGCCTCGGTTCTGATCAGTTTGTCTGTTTCTGTATCAGCACAGACATCACCCATTTCCGCTCCGATTCTGGTTCCAACAACAACCTCGGAACCGTTTTTGTCATCCACCCCTGTTGTGACCTCGGCTTCCAGCCCATTCTCAGCTACAACCATACCGTTGTTGCTGGTTTCTAAATTAGAATCGTCAGTGCCATTCTGTGATGCACCACAGACACGATACTCGTCCACTGAGGACCCATTTGCCAGACAAGCCTGCAGCCCCTTTTTGGACTGGCCTGATTTCCCCCATCAGGGGCATCTGTGAGATCTACCAGGAGCATTTCAGAATTGGATGCGGTGCGCCTTTTTGACCAGCTGCTGACCGCCAGGGGAATTTCAAATCTGCCTAGACCCTATCCCACTCCAGGCTTTGGGTCTATTACTCCAGCGACCCCTACTTACTCTCCTCCCTTGAATCCCTCAGTTCCAAGGCTCATTTATCCAATGTTTTTTAGAGGACCCCCTTCCTCGGCACCGACAACAGTGTTGGAGGCCCCTTTGGGTGTCGGTTCCATCGGAACCCACCCTCCCTCAATCTCATGGTTGGGGGTGGAACCTTCTGTTCCAGTATTGGTTCCGACAGTGTTGTTGGTCCTGACTTTGGATGTGAGGTTGACTACCGCTCCGAGTTTGCTTAAGGCTCCATCCCCAGGGGCGGACCGTGTGGAGCAGGGTGTGACTCCACTTCCGATTTGTCTTCTTTGGTTCCGGGCTCCCACTCCTCTTCGGGCGGACCCACTTTCCGGGTGATGGAGAGGGTGCTTGCATCTAGCAATCCTCCGTTGGTTATCCCCCCAGTTCCTTCTGAGCTGTAGCTGTCAAAGGCCACCCCCCCCAGGACTCTGAGAGCACAAGGCCCAGGAAAACCCAACCCAGGGTATTTCCCTTTCTGAGTCTTCTTCGGATGCTCCCACTGAAGAACCCCCTCGGAAACGGGTGTGTAAGAAGAAGCACATGGATTCCCCAGAGGAGTCCCTCATGGAAGATACAGACTACGATGATGGGGAAGGGTCCCCACAGTCACTGCCTGACAATGTGTCCTTTGGAGACATCATGGAAATCTTAAAACAAAGGGGTGACTTGAAGCCCTCCAACCCTTCCTCTGAGGAATCCGTATTCCTGCAGGCCTTTCGCTCTCGGCCCTCTACTTCTTGAGTGGACCCCCCCCTGTCGATGAGTTGGTTAAGCTCATTGTGCAATGGGCTTGGAGGAACCCGGACTCCGTCGTGGCCATCCCTAGGAGATCAGACAGGGTACTGTCCCCTCCAGACGATCAACCCCATTGGTCTAGAGGTTTTCCAGTGGACGCTATGGTGGTGGCGGCAACCAAGAAAAAGGCTGTTCACCCACCCAACAGAGAGTTCTGGGCAGTGGACAGGTTAGGGAAGCGAGCTTTTGCATCAGCGACCTTTGCAGTTAGGTCTCTGAACTATTTGGCACATTTTACGAGGCTCCAAAGAGATCTTATCTCCAAACTCTCCAGAACCCTCGCGAGCCAGGTATCGGATGGAGCACGAGATAAAGTTGCTTCCCAACTTGCCACCCTAGAGTCAATATCCAATTCATCCATGAGTTTGCTGTTGCATGCAATCGAAGGAGCAGCTAGAGCTGCGGGTGCAGGCGTAGTCATGAGACACCACGCCTGTATGCACATTTGTGACCTCGCGGACTCCTTCAAGGCTTCCTTTTTAAATGCCCCTATCAAGCCATCAGCTCTGTTCGGTGCTAAGGTCGAGGATGCATTAGCCAGGTGCGAGCAAGATGGGAAGACCTTGTCTGCTGTTGTCCTATGCTTTTCCAAACCTCAGCGTTCCTTTTCCAGGAATCAGATCAGCGGGAAGATGTGGCACAAGAAGTCTCAAGGTCCTTTCCGAGATGCACGTGGTGAGGACTCCTCCAGAGGCAAAGGGGGTTCCAATAATGGAAGATGTCCCTTTTGGGGCAGAGGGGGTCCCCAGAACCAGGGCTCCAGAGATTCCTTCTCGAGTAGACCGTATCCTCTGGAAGCAGTCGGGGCGCATTTTTTTCTCTGCACCAAGCTGCCTGGCTCTTCATTACAAATGATCAGTGGGTGCATAGAATCATTACCAGAGGCTACCATATTCCCCTAATAGCTTATCCAAGACCTCTGAAATCCCTTCCTGATGTTCCACCCAGTCAAAGGGAGGAGGTAGCTTCTGAAATACGAAAGCTATGTCAAAAACGAGCCATCCAAAAGGTCCCCCCAGATCAGTGCGGATCAGGGTTCTACGCAAAATTCTTTTTGGTACCAAAGAAAACAGGAGACTGGAGGCCCATTCTGGATCTCGGCCAACTAAACAAATCGGTAGTTCAGACCAAATTCCGCATGGTCATAATTCAATCCATCCTCCCCTTTCTGTGGGAGGGTGTGTGGATGTGCTCATTAGATCTCTGAGATGTGTATTACCATTTCAAGATGGACAAGCACTCCAGGAGCCACCTTCACTTCCGGTTGGGAGCCAATCACTACCAATTCAGAGCCCTGCCTTTCGGTCTCTCGACGACCCCCAGAGTGTTCACGAAATGCCTTGCAGTTGTAACAGCTCATCTGAGACTTCAGGGATTCCAGGTGTTTCCGTACCTAGACGATTGGCTCCTCTCCGCCCCCACCAAGCATCTTCTGGACAGGGCCCTCCGCTACACCCTGGTTCTAGCGGAGTCACTAGGCATCACCATACATTGGGAGAAATTCAACCTTCAACCCTCACAACAACTGGAATTCATAGGGGCAATATTCAACACCCAGTCAAGCCTGATCTCACTTCCTCTCCACAGGCTTCAGAGACTAAGGGCACAAGTTCAAGTGATACTCTGTCGGGGAAAGGTGCCTGCAAGGGAAGTTCTCCAAGCCTTGGGATCTATGGCTGCAGCCATCCCTATTGTTCCCTTAGGCAGACTACACATGAGATTACTACAGTGGCTCCTTCAGGCCCAATGGATACCCAGTCTTCACCCCCTGAGCTCACAGATTCTCATCACCAACACTTGCAAACTAGATCTCCTCTGGTGGATGAGTGCAGATGAAAATCTTTGGTGTCGTCCCTTCCAGTCTTCCCAGCCCAGCGCCACGGTGACCATGGATGCTTCCCTGATGGGGTGGGGTGGCCACTTCCAAGAAAAGTCAGTCCAAAGCACGTGGTCCAATGTAGAGGTCAACTCGCATATCATTGTCCTGGAGTTAAGAGCGGTGCTATTGGCGTTGCAAGCTTTTCATCCACTCCTTCCATCCGGAACGATTGCTGTCCAGTCAGTCAACATGTCTGTGGTCTGGTACATAAATAAACAGGGAGGTACCAAATCCTACCCCCTATGTCGCGAAGTCATGAGAATCTGGCAGTGGGCGATAGCTTCCAAACAGTTTCTGATTGCAGCGCATATCCTGGGGAGCTCCAACGTGATTGTGGACAGGCTGAGCAGATGCATTCTCCATCCTCACGAGTGGTCTCTAAACCCGAGTGCGGAGACGGAAATTTTCAGCCGTTGGGGCAAGCCATTCTGCAACCTTTTCGCCTCCCCCTCAAACACAAAATGCAGCAGCTACTTTGCCCTCTTTCCCCCTCTCAGGGAGTCACCAAGAGACGCTTTATTCCACGATTGGCCCACAGGTCTCCTTTATGCTTATCCTTCCGATTCTTCTGATTCTCCTTGTTCTAAGGAAGGCTATTCAGGTGTGAAGCAAAGTGATCCTCATTGCCCTGTTCTGGCCTAGTCAAGTATGGTTCCCTTCCTTCAACCTCATCTGATACAACCTCTTTGGGTCCTAGACACTCATCAGGACCTCATATCTCACCCAGAAGGGCTGACTCCACCCAATCTGTCCACTCTCAAGCTGACAGCTTGGTTTCTCCACTTCCTCTATCACCTGTACATGATATTATCTTGGCCTCTCATAAACCATCCACCAGGAAACTTTACAGGGACAAATGGAAAAGATTCTCTATTTGGTCACGTAATCAGAAGCTAGACCCATTCTCAGCCCCCATAGCCACTATTCTTCAGTATCTGGCTGAACTGTTCGACAATGGGACCTCAGCTTCCACCATATGAGTCCATCTAGCAGCTGTTTCCAACTTCCATAAAGGGTCAGATGGAGTCCCTCTTATTTTTTCTCACTTTTGCAAGACCTTCCTCAAGGGTATTTTCCACAGCAGGCCTCCCATCAGACAGCAGATGGAGGCACGGAATCTGTCCTGGGTTCTGCAGCCTCTTTCTCTACCCCCTTTCGAGCCAGCTGCGACATGTGATCTAAAATTCCTGTCATGGAAATCCTTTTTTCTGGTGGCTGTAACTTCAGCCAGAAGAATTTCTGAATTACAAGCATTATGTATCAAGAGCCCTTATCTGATCTTTCACAAGGACAGAGTATCACTTCGTACTAACCCATCCTTTCTCCCCAAAGTGGTTTCTGACTTTTCAGTTAACCAGTCCATTGAGCTCCCTGTGTTCTTCCCAAATTACTCTAACAAGGGAGAATACTGCCTACATTCCTTGGATGTTCATAGAAAATTACGTTTCTATCTGGACAGAACTAAATCCTTTCGCAAGTCGGACCAGCTTTGTATCTCCTTTACGGGTCCTGGAATGGGGGATGCACAGTATCGAAAGTTACTTTGTCTAAATGGCTCAGGGATTGCATTGCCATCACATATTCACTTGCGGAGGGATCTAAGCCTGGCCAAATCAAAGCTCACTCAACTAGGACTATTGCAGCATCTGTTGCCTTCCACTCTAGGGCCTCCATGGATGACATTTGTGCAGCTGCCATTTGGGCTAAGTTCCACACCTTTATCAAGCATTACAAATTGGATCTGATCTCTAGGGGAAGAGTGGCCTTTGGTTCAATGGTTCTCAGGAATGTTCTTCCATAAGGGCCACCTAGGTTCTCCAAGTAGCTGGGGACTCGGCCCCATCAGTGATGAATAGGAAGAAGATTAACAACTTCAGATAAAGAAGTTATATCTTATAACGTTCCATCTGAGTTGTTGATCTTCTTCGTCATCACACCCTCCCACCGACCCCCTCCAAAGGTTCCTGGCGGATCTTCTGGGTCTTTGTGGTGTATTAGGGTTTCTGCGCAGGGATGGCCTCTGACTTATTTCTTTTTCTATATGTTGCATGCAAACTTGATCTGAGGTAACTGAGTAAAGGGCGTTGTAGGTAGCAGCTTAGCTCGAGAGTTTTTGGTGCACGCAAGCTGTTAACCTTTCATTTCTTGGTTTGAATTCACCTCTCCTTAACCATTCAGTTGCTGCTTGGTTTTATCCACAATATTCCAGTCTTGCAATATGATTGCAACAATGCTAATCAAGAGTGTCATCAGAACTGAAATTCATCTGGAGTTTGGCTAGCATGATATCCCTTTTGGTCTTGTAACATGCTGACTGTAATTCAACTTGAGCAGGACAGTCACACCCAAATCATTAAACAGCACATTTGCTATGGCGTATAGGTAAAGCTTGCTGTCACTGCCAACATGTATTAGGTAGTATGTCTTAATATTTAGCACAACCCTGTTTGTAGAGCTGTACTTGTAAACTGTCTTTGTTTTTTATCAACGTCCCTGGTTTTCATGATAATTTTAGCTCTGTCCTTTATCCCTCCTAAAACGTACGACTTCTGGAGAAAAGGTTATGAATTACCCTTAATGAAGGACCAAAATTATGGTTATAGACTTCTTTTACTTCAGAAAATATTTAGTAAGTCACATTATCTTATTCCATCAATAGGTCAAGGTAACAAAACTAATATTTTCAAAGTGTCCCTGATTATGTTGAAATGATGGATAACAGGAACAGTGCTATAGTCAAACATTCTGAACATATATTCTGATTTAGTCTTTCTTTCTACTGAATAATGTCTGGGTGGTATAAGAGTCTTAGATTTTATTGCTGATTGTTGGCATTGCTCAACCAGATAGTTAGGACAATATTTCTGCCTTTTTTACTTGTGTGTGTTGTTGTAACCAGATGGATGGTTAGGTAAGATAACATGAATTACTACTTTTTGGACTAATTCTCACACAGAATCAACCAAATAAGTTTGACATTTCTGATTGTAATTCTCTTTCTGATTGGACTCAGTAGTTGCCTGAATGCGATAAAGGTTATTACTTGCAGACTACTACCAGCATGGCGCTACTGTATATTTTCGGCAATGTTCCTGGCTTTGTCACTCATGTGTGGAATTTAGGTGGGAAGAAGGGCTCAGTAATATACAAGTGTTGTACTATTTTTACTGAAGCAATCGGGTCTTCTCCTAACAGATGCTAATGAGTCTGTGTCACATAACAGCTGCACAAGGTAATGTAATCACCTGTGTCTGAGCTTGGATAGCTTTACACTAATGAAATGCTGGTCATTATTGCATTAACAATAAATGCAGTTACAATATAGCAATATATATAATATAGAATCATTATCACTGTTCAGGTAAAACTCTCTGCAGCTGTCACTGCTATTCACATAAGTAAGAGTTGTCCTCACATTGATGAACGCAGAAGCCAGGCTTGTGTTTTTGTCTATGTGCAGTCATTTCAAGCCTCACCACACACACACACACCATGTTCTTTCTATCATTTTTAGAATTTGATACAGTAAAGTCCCCATTGTGGTTATATGCTTCATATTCTTGTGAACTACTGCAATTGAACATCGTATCATGTAGTAATTTACTGTATCACACAGTCACTGTATGGTTTTGTGGTGTATTGCTTTTCCACTGCCTGTGTGCAGGTATATAACATCAGAAAGTTATATACTGTTATGTTTTTCAAGTGTAATTTCAAGTGGAAAGTAACATGCCATCTGTGAAGGAGAAAGCAAGTTGATGGCACAAAGACATTGGTGCCATGTCCACCAGTTGTAAACATTAGACTCTTTAGCTCAGTCCCACTGTGCTGCTGTCCAGGATATGCATGGTTTCATGAGTTCCACTGTGATGCCTTCATCCCCTCCCCGAAAGGCCACCTGCAAAAAGAAAGACTCTAGGTACATCTGTTCCCTTTGCAATGTGCCCTTTCACTCTCCCTCCACTCTGGTACACTAAATGTATGTAGGTCAGGCCAGCAAATAGTACATTACTTCCATCCGTGATCCCTTATGTCCATTGTTGAATAGACACATGTAAAGAGAAAAGGCAGGGATAAGGCAGACTGCTGACACTGAAGGAGGTCATGATACAGTAGTGGAATCAGCAGTCTTAGTGGGTAGCCAGCACAGGTATAGGTTCATAGGTTGGTACTAGGCTATCAGCCCTAGGGCCTATACAAGCCTAGCCATAACAATTCCCTGGCTATTTTTTCCCCATACTATTTACTTCCCAGGACTCCTGTTTAGCAGGGTGACTGACGTGATCCCCGGGGTGAATTTCCTTTCTCCCATCCAATTGTCAGGGTTCCTTTTGAAGAGGACCAAAGAGGCACTCTGCTTGACATGTATGGACAATCTATTCCAGAGTCTGGGGAGTCTCTGGGTCAGGAACCTATCCCTCCAGCATGTTTTGTTTATTGTGATGACAAGGTTTAGATCTCTGGAGCGTGTGGCTCTGAGGGATTGGGATTTCTTTAAGTGTAGCATGTCCAACAGCTCTGGGTTTGACATGGCCTTGTATGTTAAGCAGAGATCGCCTCTGAGTAGACGATATGCGACAGAGTATAGCTGGAGTTTTTTAAGGCGGTCAGTGTAGGGTATCTGCTTTAGGCCTGTGATTCTTTTAGTGAGGTATTTCTGAGGCCTTTCCAGTTGTTGCAGTTGTCTTGAGAGGTACATACCAAACGGGGCGTTGTATTCTATAATGGGTCTAATGAGGGATGAGTACAGTGGGACAATGACCTCCTTTTTTCTGGATGAAAAGCCCTTAGTGATGAGGTGTGCCACATAGAAGGATTTCCTGACTGTCGTGGCGATGTGGTTATCAAAGGTGAGACCACTGTCCACCTGCGTCTCTAAGTCTCTTATCACACTTTCAGTGTTTAGTGTACTGCCACCTATATGGTAATTCATGGATACATGTTTTTTCCCAAAGGGGATAACTATACATTTCTTGGCATTGAGCTTGAGCCCATGGCTCTGGCACCAAGCATCTGTTTCTGTAAGGCCCTTTTGTAGAGTATCCATATCATTTGGGGATTCAATAATGGCTGTCAGTTTGCAGTCATCTGCGAACTTTGTTATCCAGAGTCCCTTAGTGTTGGCCTGTACTTCAGAGAAGTAGATGCCAAACAAGAGCGGTCCCAGGACTGAACCCTGAGGTACTCCACTTGTCACTTGTCTGGAGCTGGATTTGGAGTCGGCTACTTTTACAGTGTGGGCTCTATCAGTAAGCCAGTTAGCAACCCATTGGGTGACGTAGGGATTAATGCCCAGCTTAGTAGGTTTATCTATGATTCCAGAGTGGGGGATAGTGTCAAAGGCCTTGGCAAGGTCTAGATAGGCTGTGTGGACCACCTTACTCTTGTCCATGGCTCTGGAGACTGATTCGAAGAAGTCAGTCAGGTTTATAGGTTCATAGGTTCACATTTACACTATACCCATTATTTTGCTGTGCCTCTGTCGAGCAGTGACACTGAGGTAATCCCTGGGGTATATCTGCGATCTCCATCCACTGGTCCAAGATTTCTTGAACAAGGCCAGGGTGCTCTGCCTCTCACATAAGGTCTTCCTAACTACGAATGACAGACTACTATCAACCTGGGTCCCTAGGTCCTGATAACTTCTTCTTCTGTCAGTGGATTGCCACCGGCTCTGGCACCAGTTATCCGCTTCTGTGAGACCCTTCTGAAGGATATCTGTGTCAGATGTGTTTTTTTATGGCGCCCAGTTTGCAGTCATCTGCAACTTTTGTCAGCCATAACCTCCTGTGTTTGCCCTGTGGGACACCACTTGTGACAGGCTTTGAGTCTGACATGGCGCAGCAACTCTGACCCTGTGGGTTCTGGTCCTCAGCCAGGTTTCAACCCCATCTTGTGATGTATGGGTTAACATTTTGGACTGCCTTTCCTCATCAATGGCTTTGGGTGACTGTTTGAAAAAAAGTCAAAAGTTTAAGGCAGCATGATCTGCCCTGCAAATTCCTATGCTTTATGAGGTCCATTATGATCCTACCTGTCAGCCAGTATGTTGGCAATGTCTTTTAAGGATTTTGCTCTATCTTGTAGTAGCTCCTCCTTTTGTTGTAGAGTTTATTTATGGCTGGGGTCCACCAGACTCAGGTGCTGGTAGAAGGCATTTGTAAGTGATTCAGACCACACTAGTCTTTAGAAGTGTGAAGTCTGCTCCCATGTTGTAGTGTTCCCAGTCTATATTATCACCTAGTATGATGGTGTTTGGTGAACCTGGATGGTCTCCCCACCAGTCTTGAGGTGTGGGTGTCCTTGGCATTGAGCAGCGGTGGTAGGTTTAGAATTTGAGCCTTGCCTAAAAAAGGCACTATGGGGGTGGCAAGAGCAGTTTAGGAGACAAGATCTGTCCTTCATGAACCCAAACTGGGTGGGGTCCAGTGTTTGAAGGTTGCCAATGTCCTTGTTTATAAGTTCCATGATAGTACGCTCCATGGCCTTGCAGATGAGGCTTGTCAGACTGATGGGACGGTAGTTTCCGGGATCCAAGGTGGATCCCCCCTTGTGGAGTGGGATAACTGTAGCTCTGCACCACTCAGTGGGCACGAAACCTGAGGTGAGGCTATGATTAAACATGACACTTAGGTGAGGTGCCAGTTCATATTGTAGTTCATGCAGTACACAGCCTGGGATGTCATCTGGTCCCATGGATGCTGTATTCTTAGTTTTGGAGAGTGCGTTTTTTACCTGTGTGGCCATACCAGAATTTGGCAATCTTCCGGTATTGAGATGGGCCATTTAGGGGGTGAGAGGGGGGTGAAGTTGGCACTGAATCGATCTGCCAGGATATTGGCAATATCCTTGGGATCAGTATATTTAATGCCATTCTGTTTTAGCTCAGAGCAGATCTGAGCATTGCCATTTAGATTCTTGGCATAGTTACAGAATGCCTTGTGGTTGTCTTTGGAATCTTTGGCAATTTTATTTTCGTAACTAGCTTTGGAGGATTTTATGAGAGATCTCAGTTTCTTACTGAGGCTGGTAAGGAAGTTTTTTGCATCCTGGGATTTTCCTCTTTTCTGCAGCAGTTTCTTCCTTCTGTTGTAAAGTTTGTTTATGGCAGGGGACCACCAGATTGGCTTCCTTTTTTTGGATGAGAGCATCTTGGTTCTATTTGGGATGGCACGATTCATGCACGAGTGGATGTGCTCGTACAGTGCCTTAGTGTAGGATTCAGCAGTTGAACTTTCAGTTCCCGTCTGCATGGGTGTCATGACGTTTGTCACTTCTGACTTGAGTAGCATGAAGTTGGCTTTGGAGAAGTTTTTTATGGAGGTTTCCTTACTGGGGGGTTGGGGTGGGATGTGGATGTTAAGAGTGATTAGCTTATGGCCAGACCTGACTAACGAGGGGGTTGACCATAAGTGTGGAGCATCGATTTCCCATGTTGGTAATGACCAGGTCTAGGATATTGGAGCCCCTAATGGGACTATGGATTAGTTGATCCAAGGCATTGGAATTTATGAATTCCAAGAACTGTTGGGCAAAGGTGTTGGCACATGAGTAGTTTTCCCAGTTAATGGCAGGTTAGTTAAAATCACCCAGTATTAGGGTGTTTGGTTCTATCTTAATATTTTCCAGTATGTTTAGAAAGGTGTAGTGAGAATCTTGGGGTATGGTGGGGTATCTGTAGCAAGCTACAATTTAGATTGCAGTCTTACCTAGTGTTAGTTGCACCTGGAGAATTTCAGACGCATTGTGTTGGGCAACTAGCCTGGTGGTGTGAATATCCTTGGTGAATATTGACACTCCTCCACCTTTAGTGTTTCGGGCCTGCTTTGGTGGCCGAAAAGTGTGGTAAGAGTTGTAGCCTGGTATTGCAGGGGTGCTCTGTGGAGCCTTGAACCAGGTCTCAGTTACTGCACAGATATCGATGTTCTCCATTTTTAGGAGTGCCTCGAGAGAGTGCATTTTGAGGTTTAGACTTCTAGCATTGAGTAGCATTACCTTCAGATTTTGCATGCTTGTACCTGTTATGGTGGTGGTTTTGTCCTTTGAACTTTGCCTAAAAAGGCACTACAGGGGTGGCAAGAGCCTTAGCCAGTAACCCGAATCCCAGGGGCGACAGGTGCAGACCATCTCTGGCAATGCATCGTGGTCTGTCAATCATGTCATCCCAGGCAGACAGATACTGGATCCCCTTTGAATGACAGGCTTAGCCAATTGTTGAAGTCAGTCATTTTGTCCTTATATTGTGGTATCATTCTGAGCGAAGGCAGGATGCTACTCAGGGCTAGGGTCAAACCTGCCTGGGCCACATGATCCGAGAGCTCTTCCATGTCTCTTTTCATGTAGTCCAGAGAGGTACGTCTCAAGTCATTCACTCCAACATGGACAATGACAGAGTCATATTTGTACTTGTTGTGGAGTGACTTGAGTGCATGCATTATGTGGCAGATCCTGGCACCCGACAGGCAGCTGACTGTAATTTTCTCCTTGTTCAACCTGGTGAGAGGGACATCAGTGTGCCGGACTATAGAGTCACCTATGACTAAAGTGTTAGGTACATTGTCTTGCCTTAGGGGCTGTTGCTGGGTGGCACACTGGTGTTGTGAACTATGTGACACTTTGGTTGTGATTGGTGTTTGTTTGAGTGTCAGCTTCAGAGGTCCTTGTTGCTTGGGCAGGTTACACTTAAGGGCATCTGCATATGTGGATTTAGTGTTGCTATGTGTGGGTGTGGGTGGTGTGGGTTTAGAAAGGCTATGTGTTGCTTGAGGTGTAGTGTGGGTGTTAACCTTCTCCTCTTGACTGTCTAGCACAATCTTGGGTGGAGAGAGCTTTGCTTCCATTTTGGCTATGTAAGTGCATCTCTCACAGGTTGTAGTGTTGGCTGGTAGGAGGAGAGGGATGTCTGTGTACATGAGGCAATTTCTGCATTGCCCCAGTATGCCCAGATTCACCGGGTGGACAGGAGAAATCATCGGACGCTGACCCTTGGACATGCCTGATTTGGTGCTTTTTTTTTTTTTTTTGTAAAGTACAGGAGCTGTTTTCCCTTACCTTAGCAAGGTACTTTGCAATTATAGGCTGTTTAGTGCCTACTATTAATTTCTCCTTATTAACAATAGAGTTGAGTGCTTGTATCAGTTTAAGGCTTCCTAGTATCAGACACATCAGATGCCCTCACGTGCCACTGAAGTCCCATGCCTGTCCTGGGTTCATTAGTGGACTTGCAGTCCTTACCCTGCTTTTTCTCTTTACATGTGCCGTGTCTACTACAGTTTTGATAGTGTATGTGACTTGCTGGTTTTCAGGTTGTTAGGTATGTACCTCTGCATCATCTTTGCAAATAATGAAACAAAAGAGTAATGCCTATGTGGATTGCAGTGAAGATTCGAACAGGCAAACAAGGTAATGAACATTTTATACATATATATATATATATACACACACACACACACACACACACACACACATACATGTTGTAGTAATGCAATAAATCCCTCAAACATCACCAGTAACCTGTTTGCTTTTCTTTCCTGTGCAGGCATGTCCACCTTGTGACAGTGACATGGCTTCACGAGCAGGAGAACGACAAGTGAGTGTGTGGCTATTCCTACACTCACTGGGCTGCCAGCAATGACTCACGAAGTGAAAACCACTACAACTTGAGCTTCCCAACATCTAGTGTGATTGTGTACTGAATTGCAAACAGAAGTATGCATTGGAGCGGACTCCTGCATTTATTGGAAGAGAAGTGTTCCATCTACCCTGAGCCTGAGATTCTTGTGTCTAGTGTTAGGTGACTTCAACATCGATTGGAATTCCTTCTCATCTAGCTCCCCATCTAGCAGCATAAATCTACATGGCTTTTCTCAGCTCATATCCACTCCTACCAGACTAGGTAAACCCCAAAACAAAGACAGCATCCTGGACTGGATCCTTACTAATAAAGATCCTGACCAGTACTCAGCAGGTACTCACCCAGAGGACATGAGTGATCACTTACTCACCTATGTTATCAAATTCAAGAAAATCACCCCCCTTCTTACAACCATAAAAAAATCAGGAACAATAATTTCAAACTGAACTTAAAGCCCACAACTGGACAATACTCAAGTCTCTTCCTCTTGAAGAGGCAGTTATCTACTTCAACACCACCTTCCTCAAGATTCTAGATTCCCATGCTCCAATACGGTCCATTAGAACTAAAACCAAAACCGCACCATGGCTCTCTAAGGAAACAAAATCCAAAATCCTATATAGAAACAAGATGTGGGTCACATGGCGTACCTCTAAAGACCCACACTCCCACCAAACCTTCGGCAACTTAGAAATGAAACTAAAAGAATGATCTTAAGTGATAAAAAACTTCTTCCTCCACCTCCAACACAAACACCTTAATAATCCACAAAAATTCTGGGCAACAAGCTCCTGCACCCAGGCCAGGCAACCATCCCCACTCCAACAACTTGCAAACAACAGTGCCCTGTAAACATTGCTAACACATTCAATAGTTTCTTCACAGAAACTATACAATGCCTACACAATTCAAACAAACAACCAGCCCACTCCACTACCCATGCCAGCAGAATACTACAACTACATCAGATCATCTATTTACATTCGATCCAGTACCCATATCCTTTATAACATCTCTTCTTAAAAACTAAACCCACTAAGCTAGCAGCTGACCTTCTCCCAGCTGAGTTTCTGCAAAAAGCAGCTGAGGCCATTTCCTATCCGTCTCCATAATCATAAACCGTGCCTTGTCAGAAGCCTTCATCCCTCCATATGGAAAATGTCCCACATTATTCCTCTCCATAAAGGTGGTAGCTCACTAGAGCTAACCAAGCTATACTCTCACCCTGGCCAAAATTATGGAAAAGTGTGTCCACAAACAACTGATGGAACACCTCACCAAAAATAAAATTCTAGCTAACTCCCAACATGGCTTCAGGCCAAATCACAGTACCACATCAGCCCTACTATCCTTTTCTAATACCATAAATAACTTCAGAAACAATAATAAACTATCATCTGCTCTTTCTTAGACCTCTCCAAGGCCTTTGATATGGTGAACCACATTCAACTCCTCCATACATTAAAAAAACTATCACTCAGCAATTCCACTCTGAAATGGTTCCAATCCTACCTGTCCAATAGGCAACAGGCTGTTCTATGGCAGGACAAATTATCTACATGCCTACCTGTTACACTTGGAGTTCCCCAAGGATCTATTCTTGGCCCTCTTCTCTTCACCATCTTTGTTAATGACCTGCCCACAATCACCCCCATGCACATGCATTCAATATGCAGATGATTAGAGCTATCATCAGCACTCGACTATCATCAGCACTGCTCCAACCTGGCAGACCTCACTGCTTCACCAAGACACCTTCAACCTAATAGAAAGATGGTTCTCAAGTCGACAACTAGTTCTCAACCCCAACAAAACAAAACTACTTTCTCACCCACTAACAAGACTCTTCCCCACCTCTATTACATCCTCCAATGGTATAACTATATCACCAGAAGCTCACACAAAGCTATTAGGTGTTACCATTGATATCTCCCTTAAATTTGACACCCATTTCAATCTTACCATCAAAACCGTCAATAAAAAGCTTGGCTCTCTATAAAGTAAAACACTTTCTCACTCCTCCGCTAAAATTACAATTGCCAGCACACACCTACTATCAACTCTTTTCTATGCCTCCCCTCTTTACAAACCTAAACAAGACAACCCTTAACAAACTTGCTTCTTGTTACAATCACATAGCTAGATTTGCCACAAATTCCACCTTTAGAATGCACCACTGCACTAACTTGAAGCAACTAGGGTGGTTCGAGTTTTCCAGCGAACTCCATTTCAACCAACTCAAAACGGCTCACCAGATACTGTATCACCCAGAAAACACCAGCTCTGAAAACATCATTCACCTATATTAACCTGCAATCTTCTCCTCCAATAAGATTTTAGCTCAAACTACCAAAGCCAATAATTCTGCTGGGGATTCTCTATTCTCAAACTTTGTAGGTAAAATGTGGAACTCGACCATGCTCACCTCAGAACCCTCACTCCTACAATTCAAAATAAAGCTTAAACCCCATCTCAATACTCTCTGGCAATGTCCCTGTTCCAAACCTGATTAACCACTATCATTTACCCTTCTCTTACCTCACTATCCTTAACAGCCAAGATGTGATGTATCTTTATATTGTATTTAGAACTCAACTATCTTCCTTTTTTTGCATTAACAATGTTCATATGTCTGTTATGTACTTGGAGCTTTTCTCCCGGGCCTCCGCTGAAAATGGACATGTATCCAGTCGGACTCTCCCGGTTAACAAATGTAAAATAAATAAATAAAATAAATAAATTATATCATCACTCACCAACTCGGAAGGCTACGGTTTCAAGTCAGAACAATTTTTGAACACCTGCAGTTGTGGTGGCCACATTGTCTTTTTGTGTGGTCTGACATAATTCCTCGCCAGATATGGCAAACAGCAAACAGTCAATGGGCATTACAGAATGGGTTCATGCATGGCTTGATGCACAGGGTTGGTGGATTAACAATCTGCCATGACAGCATCACCGCAGAAGATGTTCACCTTTTCAGAAGCAATGTCGTTCACCAAACTAAGGATGGCATTGCATTGTTCTTGACTGACATCCAGAATGGTGTGATGCCAGCTATGCACGATATATCAGTAACATGCAGCTAGTGAGAATGAATGGAAAGCAGGCATGACCAAGTAGGACCAGTATGGTAAGAAACGCTATTGTTATATTTTATGAACATCATTGTCACTACTGACGACACAGGAAAAGAACTGCTAGGAACTTGTACACATGCTGAGTAACACTTCATTTTCAGATTATAAAAGAACCATCTGTATGCTTTGCGCAGGTACAGATAACTGTTTCATTGTGAATTGTGTTACATAAATTATGATATTTTTTTTAGTTTGGCAAATAACTATGGTAGGGAGATGGTGAATATGCTGAGTTAGAACAACTGTTTGAGGAGAGTACCACATACAAGACAATATGTTAACCATCCTGCACACACATATCACAGTTTGGTTGCAATTATGGTGTGAGAATTATGATTTCTTTTCCTATTGTGCTATATAACTGTGTCAGTGAACATGTCATCAGGGTAAGTAATATCTCATTGTGAAGGCAATATTATTAGTTACAGGATGAAAAAAGAACTGTGTCTGTATGCTGGACAAAATGTACAGATATCACATTATGTTTAGGACTTCAGTTATGAGAATTATGAGGATTATGATATCGTTTCATATTTGGTGAATAACTTTTGTCAGGGAACATGTCAGTATGCTAAGTAGTAGCTCATTTTGAAGACAGTATTAGTACTTGCAATATATGAAAAGAACTGTGTCTGTATGCTGTACATATGTCCAGATATCACAGTTTGTTTAGGACCATGGTTATGAGAATTATGATATTTTTTTCATATTTTGCTAAATAACTTTATCAGGGAACATGTCATCAGGGTAAGTAATACCTCATTTTGAAGGCAGTATTAGTAGTTACAGGATGGAAAATTAACTGTGTATGCTGGGAAAATGTGCAGATATATTTTGTTTAGGACTTTGGTTATGGAAATTATGATTTTCTTTTCATATTTTGGCAAATAACTTTGCTAGGGAGCATGTAATTGTGCCAAGTGATACCTCATTTTGAAGACAGTGTTTGTCCTTACAACTTGATAAAATAACTGTGTCTGTATGCTGTACACATGTACAGATATCAAAGTTTGTTTAGGTCTAAGGTTATGAAAATTATGAAATGTTCATATTTTGGTTAATAACTTTGCAAGGAAGCATGTCAATGTGTTAAATAATACCTCATTTTGAAGACAGTAGTAATAGTTAGAACATGCTAAAATAATTAAGTCTGTATGTTGTACACATGTATAGATATCAAAGTTTTTTTATGACTAAGGTTATAAAAATTATGAATTTTTTCATATTTTGGTAAATAACCTTGCAAGGGAGCATGTCAATGTGCTAACTAATACCTCATTTTAAAGACAGGAGTAACAGTTAGAACATGGAAAAAGAACTGTGTCTGTATGCTGTACACAGGAACAGAGATCACAATTTGTTTAATCTTGCAAGATTATGAAAATTATACATTTGCAATATTTCTCATTATTATGCCCATATCTTTACAAGGGAGCATGGTGATGACACAAATGAAGCATAATTTTTGAAGTTGCCATTGAGCCGCATAACTTGTACACTGATATGTAGTCTCTGTCTGTTACAGGTGATGAGATATTATGCTTTATTTATTTATCAATTATGAGAAATATGCAGCGGTTTCTGCTGTCGCCTCACAGCAAGAGGTTCTCCGGTTCGATTCTTGGCTGGGGTGCCTTCTGTATGGAGTTTGCATGTTCTCCCTGCATTCACGTGGGTTTCCTCCGGGTACTCCGGTTTCCTCCCACATTCTACAGACATGCTTCTGGAGCGTTTCTCCCCAGGCCTCAGCTGAAAACAGGATCTGTGGAACCTAGTTGGACTTTCCCAGTTAACAAATGTTAAATAAAATAAATAAAATAAAATAAATATAATATTTATCATATTTCTGTGAATATCTCCATAACTGTGCATCACACAGCAATGGTTAAGGTATCATTTTAAAGCTAACATTCATACCAACAAATTAATTGCAAATTGTATGGGTCTACATGGTACATTCACCAATATATCATGATTTGTTGTACCAAAAATGTAAAAAATATGCACAATAGCAGCATCCCTTGGCAAATATTTAATAATGAGTAACATACACACTTTCAACATTTACACTGTTGAAAAGGTCAGTGTCTGCTGAGCAACTTTCACATTTACATTTTTAATCTAGCTCGTATGGTTAAAGAGTTAGGAACATTTGTTTTCTGTATGAAATTACAAATGGATTTTCTGAAAATAAGCTCAGGCTGCACTGTTGGTCCTATGGTGGAAGTAAGCAGGCACCATTTTCGGAGCTGCTCTGGAGTGAATGAGTTAAAGTAGTAGTTTGGATGATGGTGAGTACTAGAGCAGCGTATAGAAGGGAGGGGAGGAAAAGAGCTTATGCAAGGGAGAGTCTTGGCATTTGTAGTTAGAAATTTTTTGTTGCGATACATTAAACCAAGTTTCTGGTGAGTCTTTTTTATGCTGTGAAGGTGCAAGTTGAATTTGAGTTCATCATCTATGATGACCCCAAGGAGTTTAGTGTGAGCTTCAGATTGGATAACAGTGTTATTAGAGGAAGTAAGAGATGATGATGATGATAGCAAGCTCAGATGCTCATAAGCCTAGTACTTATTATACAGCAGGAACTTCTCATTGTTACATTTGTTAATGCCTGTTATGTACTTCACAGATAAAGATTCTAGTTGTCTACTGTAACTACTGTCTGTTTATTTTACTGTGGAGCTTTTCTCCCCGGGCCTCCGCTGAAAATGGACCCACATCCAGTCGGACACTCCCGGTCAACAAATTTAAATAAATAAATTAAATAAATAAATAAAAGAATAAAGGTGGATTTGAGGTTAGAGAGGGATCGGGAAAAATAATAAGAGTTTGGTCTTTTTGTCTGAGATGGAGATGAGAGTCGAGTCATCTGCATATTGGATGAGAGAGGATTGTTTACAAGCAGTATAGAGATCATTGGCAAAGACATTAAATAGAATGGGACCCAGGATGGAAACCTTGTGGTACCCCGGTTGGGACAGGTATGAATGGAGAAGTGGAAGAGAGCCATTTAACAGATTGCTGTCAGTTTCTGCCTTCTTTTTGCCCTTTCAGCTTACTAATTAGTTTGTGATGTATTACTGAATCAGAGTTCTTACTGAAATGCAGATTCGCCACATCCACTGATACTCTGTGACCCAGCCCTACTGTTATCCAGTGTTAGAAAAGCAGGATGTTTAGTTAGCAGCTCATTTTGGAAACAGAATCATGCTGGGCTAGGTCTGGAGCTGACTGTTCTATAGAAAGTTCTTGAGACTTTTTGCTAGAATGCTCTCCATCACCTTCTTTTGGGTAACTGGCCTGTAGTTGCCAGGAAATGCTTCCTCCCATGAACATGAAAATGACCAAAGCAGTTTTCCAGTCATCTTGTACTTCTCCACAGGTCAGAGATTTCTATGAACAGTTCTGCAAATGTATTTTTATTTTTAGTACTGTACTTATTTTTAGTACTGTATTTGCTACAACTCAATGCTCTAGGTTGCACTACATCTGAATTGTTTGTGTGTTTTAGCTGCTTTTCTGTATATATAGACTTCTCAGTATATGTAGACTAGCTTCTTCTTCTACTGTATTACTTAAATGTTTTTTCAGTTGTGCACTTACTTGCTTCATTTAAAATGTTTTAAATTGCTAATTTTGTAGTGTTTTAATTGCATCTACTGTTTAGGGCTACACACTAAAGTGTGTTAGCCTTTTCTGCGTTTATTTACTGTATTATTGCATTGTTTAGCCTGTTTTAACAAAAAAAAAAAAGATACTATCTTGTTTGCTTGTTTCCCGCCTTTCCTAGCTAGTATAGTCCAGATCCCAGGCTTTGCTTGTCTCAGGACTTTATTTTCTGTGTTCAGAGCTATCCAGACCTTGCTGTGGTAGAGGGAAGTCCTACTGCTTACCAGTGGGAGTGGTGAGCATTGTACTGCCTATCTAACACTAGAGGAGTGGTTTCCGGCTCTGTAATTGTATTAGCCTTTTTGGGCTGATTTCTATCCCTTTCCACTTTCTGGCTTAAAAACACACGTGTTTGTGCATTTTTTGCATCGTGCAGCACTGCTGGGCTACGGTTAAACTATTCTAGGTGCCAGAAAGTCTGCTCTTCAAAACTTCCCTTAGAACTAGCTGGTTTCTCAATAGTAGCACTAAAATCTGAACCCCTGTGACTAGCACTTGCTCTAGAACCTGCTGGAAAGCACTAGGAAGCCTGAAACTGATGCAAGCACTCAACTCTCCTTGTCAATAAGGGTAAATTAATCATAGGCACTAAACACCCTATAAATGTAAAGTACCTTGCAAAGGTAAGGGAAAACAGCTCTTGTACTTTACAAAAAAAGTACCTAAAAAGGCATGTCCAAGGGTCAGCTTCCGGTGATTTCTCCTGTCCACCTGGTGAATCTGGGCATACTGGGGCAATGCAGCAACTGCCTCATGTACACAGACAACCCTCTCCTCCTACCACCCAACACTACAACCTGCGAGAGATGCACTTACATAGCCAAGTTCTCTCCAGCCAAGATTGTGCTAGACAGACAAGAGGAGAAGTTTAACACCTGCACTACACCACAAGCAACACATAGCCCTTCAGAACCCACACCATCAACACCCACACATAGTAACACTAAACTCACTTATGCAGAGGCCTTTAACATTAACCTGCCCAAGCAACAAGGACCTCCGAAGCTGACATGCAAACAAATACCAGTCACAACCAAAGTGGCAGATAGCTCACAACACCAGTGTGCCACCCAACAACAGCCCCTAAGGCAAGACAATGTACCCAACACTTTAGTCATAGGTGACTCTATAGTCAGGTGCACTGATATCCCACTCAAAAGGCTGAACAAGGAGAAAATTACAGTCAGCTGCCTGTCGGGTGCCAGGATCTGCCACATAACGCATGCACTCAAGTCACTCCACAACAAGTACAAATACAAGACTGTCATTGTCCATGGAGTGAATGACTTAAGACGTACCTCCCTGGACTACATGAAAAGAGACATGGAAGAGTTCTCGGATCATGTGACCCAGGCAGGTATGACCCTAGCCCTGAGTAGCATCCTGCCTTCACCCAGAATGATACCACAGTATAAGGACAAAATGATTGACTTCATCAATTGGCTAAGCTTCTGGTGTCATTCAAAGGGGATCCAGTATCTGTCTGCCTGGGAAGACATGGTCAACAAACCACAATGTTTTGCCAGAGATGGTCTGCACCTGTCACCCCTGGGATTCAGGTTATTGGCTAAATCTCTTGCCACCCCTGTAGTGCCTTTTTTAGGCAAGGTTCAAAGGACAAAACCACCACTGTAACAGATACAAGCATGCAAAATCTGAAGGTAATGCTACTTAGAAGTATAAACCTCAAAATGCACTCTCTCGAGGCACTCCAAAAATGGAGAACATTGATAACTGTGCAGTATGCTTCAAGACTCCGGAGAGCACCCCTGCAATACCAGGCTACAACTTTTACCACACTTTTCGGCCACCAAACCAAGACCGAAGCACTAAAGGTGGAGGAGTGTGAATATTCACCAAGGATATTCACACCTCCAGGCTAGTTGCCCAACACAATGCATCTGAAATTCTCCAGGTGCAACTAACACTAGGTAAGACTGCAGTCCAAATTGTAGATTGCTACAGATCCCCCACCATGCCCCAAGATTCTCACTACACCTTTCTAAACATACTGGAAAATATTAAGATACAACCAAACACCCTAATACTGGGTGATTTCAACTACCCTGCCATTAACTGGGAAAACAACTTTGGTACCAACACCTTTTCCCAACGGTTCTTTGAATTCATAAATTCCAACACCCTGGATCAACTAATCCATTGTCCCACCAGGGGCTCCAATATCCTAGACTTGGTCATTACCAACATGAGAGATAGATGCTCCACACCAGTGTCACCCCCTCATTGGTCAGGTCTAACCACAAGCAAATCGCCCTCAACATCCACATCCCACCCCCAGCCCCCAGTAAGGAAACCTCTGTAAAAAACTTCTCCATAGCTAACTTCATGCTACTCAAGTCAGAAGTGACAAACTTCATGACACCCATGCAGACGGGATCTGAAAGTTCGACTTCTGAATCCTACACTAAGGCACTGTACGAGCACATCCACTCGTGCATGAATCGTGCCATCCCAAATAGAACAAAGATGCTCTCCTCCAAAAAAAGGAAGCCAATCTGGTGGCCCCCTGCCATAAACAAACTATACAACAAAAGGAAGAAACTGTTGCAGAAAAGAGGACAATCCCAGGATGCAAAAAAACCCCTTACCAGCCTCAGTAAGAAGCTGAGATCCATCATAAAATCCTCCAAAGCTAGTTACGAAAATAAAATTGCCAAAGATTCCAAAGACAACCACAAGGCATTCTATAGTTATGTCAAGAATCTAAATGGCAATGCTCAGATCTGCTCTGAGCTACAACAGAATGACATTAAATATACTGATCCCAAGGATATTGCCAATATCCTGGCAGATCGATTTAGTGTCAACTTCACCCCCCTCTCGCCCCGTAAAGGTCCCATTTCAATACCAAAAGATTGCCAAATTCCGGTAATCATGGCCACATAGGTAGAAACTGCACTCTCCTAAGCTAAGAATACAGCATCCATGGGACCAGATGACATCCCGGGATGTGTACTACATGAACTACAAAATGAACTGGCACCTCACCTAAGTGTCATGTTTAATCATAGCCTCACCTCAGGCTTTGTGCCCACTGAGTGGCGCACCACTACAGTTATCCCACTCCACAAGGGGGGATCCACCTTGGATCCTTGGAACTACCGTCCCGTTAGTCTGATGAGCCTGATCTGCAAGGGCATGGAACGCATTATCATGGAACTTATAAACAAAGACATTGGCAACCTTCAAACTCTGGACCTCACCCAGTCTGGGTTCGTGAAGGGCCGATCTTGTCTCTTGAACCTTATTGATTTCTTCGAATCAGTCTCCAGAGCTGTGGACAAGGGTAAGGCGGTCCACACAGCTTTCTGGACCTCGCCAAGGCCTTTGACACCATCCCCCACACTGGAATCATAGATAAACTTACTAAGCTGGGCATAAATCCCTACGTCACTCGATGGGTTAGCAACTGGCTTTCTGACAGAACCCAGAGTGTAAAAGTAGCTGACTCCAAATCCAGCTCCAGACAAGTGACAAGTGGAGTACCTCAGGGTTCAGTCCTGGGACCGTTCTAGTTTGGCATCTTCTTCTCTGAAGTATAGGCCAACACTAAGGGACTCTGGCTAACGAAGTTCACAGATGACTGCAAACTGGGAGCCAGTATTGAATCCCCAAATTATGTGGATATTCTACAAAAAGGCCTTACAGAAACAGATGCTTGGTGCCAGAGCCATGGGCTCAAGCTTAATCCGAAGAAATGTATAGTTATCCCATTTGGGAAAAAACATGTACCCGTGAATTACCACATAGGTGGCAGTACACTAAACACCGAAAGTGTGATGAGTGACTTAGGGACACAGGTGGACAGTGGTCTCACCTTCGATAACCACATTACCACAATGGTCAGGAAATCCTTCTATGTGGCACACCTTATCACTAAGAGTTTTTCATCCAGAAAAAAGGAGGCCACTGTACTCATCCCTCAGACCCATTATAGAGTACAATGCCCCATTTGGTATGTACCTCACAAGACATCAGCAAAAGCTGGAAAGGCCACAAAAATACCTCACTAAAAGAATCACAGAGCTAGAGCAGATGCCCTATGCTGACCATCTAAAAAAAACTCCATCTGTACTCTGTGGCATATCATCTACTCAGAGGCAGTCTCTGCTTAACATACATAGCCATGTCAAACCCTGAGCTGTTGAACATGCTCCACTTAAAGAAATCCCAATCCCTCAGAGCCACACACTCCAGGGATATAAACCTTGTCATCACAATGAACAAAGCATGCTGGAGGGATAGGTTCCTGACCCAGAGATTCCCCATACTCTGGAATAGACTGCCCATACATGTCAAGCCTCCTTGGCACTCTTCAAAAGGAACCTTGACGATTGGATGGGAGATAGGAAATTCACCCTGGGGATCATGTCAGTCACCCTGCTAGACACGTCCAGGGAAGTAAATATTGTGGGAAGAAATATCCAGGGAATTGTTATGGCTAGGCTTGTATAGGCTCTAGGGCTGATAGCCTAGTACCAACCTATGACTGGTATATCATCAGTGCTCTGTGCTTTGGTTCCTCTAAGTTGACCAGTTCCCCTCCCCAATTGGCTCACCTGTCTATTATTCTGCCATCTTTCCCTGCCAACACTGTACATGTATCTCCTTTTCTTGTAAATACTGAGAACAAAGAACTTACTCAGAACTTCTTCATTGTCCCTATCATCTCTGACCAACTTGCTTATGTTCTTTCACTTCCACCTTTACCTCCTGAAGTAGATTCTTCTCCAAAGACTTTAATATTCTTCACTTGTTTAGTTACACTTATGTTGGCCAGTAATATAGGTTTGTCCCAAACCAAATTAACCCTTTTAAAACTTTTTATTTACTACACCCAAACCCCCACAACTTTTCCTTTTGTAAACAAAAATTTCCTTAAAATTTCCCCGTTCTGTTGTCTTTCCTGTGGGCTTTCCATTGTAGTGTAATGGTTCAAAGAGAGAAAATGTAATTGCCTTATTCTCCCCATGGGTTGAGCCATCCCCCATGAAAACTTAAACCCTTTTCCCCCTCAGGAATTTTCCCCGATGCAAGAATACCTTAGGCTCGCTTTTTGAAAAGGTTCCTTTCCAGCCGAGTTTTTTCAAAAATTAGGGGTTATCTTATTCCTTTATTTGTTCTACAGCCACCTTTTCTATGTTATTACAAATTTTTATTTGGTAAACCCCAACCCCCCTGGGCTGGTTTTTATTTAAAAAGGGTTGGGGTTACTTTTTCCCCAGGACTATGTCAAACAGGTTCAAATTCAAGAAAATACTCTTCCAAAAATTTTGGACAAAAATTCAACCTTTTTTCCCGGGCCTTAAGCCCACCTGGTTTTATCTCTTTCCTCCTTTAAGGGGGAGGAATAAATTACCCCCTTTCTTCTAACCAGAAGGTTTTCCTTAAAACAAACCAAAACCCTAGCCTCAAGGAAACAAATTCCAAAATCCTCCAATGGGTTTCCCTGGAGCCACCCCTCAAAACTCGGCACGAAATTTGAAACCCATACTTTGTTTTCTTCCCCACCTATCCAACACCAACCAAACCGGCCTTAACAAGGGCTCGCCCGGACCCCCAAACTCCCCCTTCAAAAAGGTTTAAACGCCATTTTTTTTTACGAAAAAAACATCCCAAACAACAACACCGCCCACAAGGGGGAAACACTTTAAATCTCACATTTCCCAAAAACCCATACCCTTAACAATTCCCTTTCTTACCCCAAAACCCCACTCCATTCCAGCCGAGTTTTTGAAAAGCGCTGGGCCATTTCCTTCCCCCTTCTCCCCGGGAAAAGGTAAAAATTTTTCGATTTGCTTTTTTTTTTCCCTTTCAGCAAATTTTTTGATGAACAAATCAAGTTTTTCGTGCGCTAGTCTCTTTTCCGGGGGGTTTTTAAAAAGAGTTTTTGGGTTTTTTTAAAAATATGGGGTAGGTCTAGCACTTTTTTTTTATTTAAAAATTTCCATCCCTTTTTCCCTGTATTCCAAAATGTTCCCTTGTGGAAAAAGGTTTTGTTTTGTTTCCCGGGAATTTCTAGAACAGTTCGCAAAGATTTTTTTTTTGTCTGTAATTTTAGCGTATTTTTGTTTCTGGGCCTGCACTGTTTTTTGGGTTTTTTAGCGTTTTCTGAAAAGATTTTTTTAAACTCTTCTTTCGATTTTTTTTTTGGTCAACCTTTTTAAAAAAAATTTTTTTAAAGCTAATTTTTAGTTTTAATTTTTTTGGGGACCCAAAGTGTGTTCCCTTTTTCAATTATTTTGCTTTTTGCCTGAACAAAAAAAAAAAAATTTTTTTTTTTTCCCTTTTTTTTTAAGGTCCGATAGGTTTTCTTGTTGGATTTTTTTCGGTTCGAGTTCCCCTTTGTGGAGGGGAAGTCCACTGCTTCCAGGGGGTTGACAGAGTTTAACACTGGGAGGGTTTCCACTCAAATTTTAAATTTTAAGTTTTTGGGGATTTTTTCCCCTTTTAATTTTCTTTTAAAAACAGGTTTTTGGTTTTTTTTCCGGCACCGTTTTAAAAATTTTCCGGTCCGGTCTCTTTTAAAAATTTTCCCTTGAAACGGTTTTCTCGGTCCTTCAAACCCCTGTGATGCCTTGTCAAAACCGCTCCGGGGGCCTGTGTAAGCCCAAACCCCTTGCTGGAGTTTCATGGCCAAAACCCCTTTTTCCTTGAAAGGAAAGGCGGCTTTAAAAAAGATCGGCTTCCCAAAGGGTCAGCCCCTTTTTCCCCCCGGTCGGGTGGGGGGAAAGCCCTGCCCAGAAAAGACCCCCCCCCTTCCAAAACTCCCTGGGGCCTTACTAGAACCCCCGAAGGTGAGAAAAAGGGGAAAAATTAAACACCTGATAAAAAAAAAAATTTCCCCCCCTCAAACCCCCTCAACACTAAACTCCTACAGAGGTTTCTTAATGCCCCAAAAGGATCGTACTGCCCCCCAAAATCCAACCTCACTCTCCCCCGGTTCCCCCCAAACCAAACCCCCAAAGGCGAAATGCCCAAATTTTTTAATGCCAAGCACAATATGCCCCTCACCGGGTCAAGGGTTCGTGTCCCTTGGGTGCCGGCTAAAACGATCCTCAAGTCATCCCAACAAGTCTAGACTGCATTGAGGGATGTCTTAAACCTCCCGGGCTAATAAAAAAGGCATAAAGCCAATTCCCAGGCAGGTATGCCCAGCCCTTGCTCCTGCCCCCAGAAGATCCACAGAAAAGGAAAAATTTGATTAAACAATTCTCTTCGGGTTCATTCAAAGGGGATAGAGCGCCGGGAAGCTGCCAAAAAACCCAAATTTTTTGCCAAAATTTGCCCTTTCCCCCCCCTTTGGTTTTTTTGACCCCTTAGGTTTTTGGCAAGGTTAAAGGCCCAACTTCGCGTAAAAATCAATAACTCTAAAACAAAACCCAAAAAGCAGAGGACCCAAAAATGGAGAACTTTAAAACGGCAAGGGTTAAAAAAGGCCCCTGAAAAGGCTAAACCCACATTTTCCCCCAAAAAGCCCAAAAAGGGGGAGGGTGCCATTTCACCGGAAAAACCCCCCGGGTTGCCCCCCAAAATGCCAAAAATTTCCCATAAACAAATAGGTGACGCAATAAAATTTGGTTCAAACCCCCCCAAGCCCCGACTCACAACCCTTTTCAAACATACGGAAAAATTGAAAACCCAAAATAAACTTGAAAACCCCCTCCAAACGGGGAAAACAGGTCCCCCTTTTTCCCCAGGTTTTTGGGTTCAAAAAAAAAAATTTTCCCCCCGGGGCCCCAAACCAGAGGGTCAACCAAATGGATGAGCTAAACCCATTCCCCCTCTTGGAGGCCCAAAAACCCCCTTGACACCCACATACCCCACCCCCAGAAGGCCCCCGTTTCCCCAAAAAGAACCCCCAAAAAGTGCCTTCATACCCCAGGGAACATCTGAAAGTTCCTAACCAAACCTAAGGATTAGGCCCCCCTTTATGTCCCCCAAAAAAACCAAGATGCTCCCCAAAAAGGAAAAATCTTCCCCCTGAAAATTTAAAAATTAAAAAGAAGGAAAAACTTTGCGGGGAAAATCCCAGGAAAAAAACCCCTTAACCCCATAAAACAAAATTCTAAAACCCCCAAAGTGTTACGAAAAAAAAAAAGTTTCCAAAGCAAAAAGGTTTTTAAGTTTTAAGTAAAAATGGCTGCCAGTCTCTCTGGCTCAACAGTGGCATTAAATTATCCCCAAAGGTTTCCAATTCCTGGAGCATTTAGTCCAACCACCCCCCCCCCCCAAAGGGCCCATCTAATAAAAATTCCTTCTAATCAGGCCCCAACTGTCCTCCCCAAAAGCAAGAATACAGCTCCATGGGGATACACCCAGGTGGTCACGCTACAAAAGAATCACCTCCCCTAATGTCTGAATAACCCCATGGCTTTTCCCATGAGGGCCACACTTTCCCCCCCAAAAAGGGGACCCCCTTGTCCTTGGAACACCCCCAAGCGAAGCCTATCTGGGGCAGGAACCTCAGGAACTTTAAAAAAAGCATTAAACCTTCAAAACGGCCCTCCCCAGTTTTTGGAAGGGCCGATCTTTCTCCTAACCGATTGTTTCTTAATCATCTGAGTTGGGACAATAAGGGGCCCCCCCTTTGGCCCTCCCCAACCACACCACCCCCCCTTCAAATTTCAAGCCTAAACCCTCTACCAGGGTTCCCC
The DNA here is from genome assembly GCF_019279795.1 of Protopterus annectens. NCBI lineage: Eukaryota > Metazoa > Chordata > Ceratodontiformes > Protopteridae > Protopterus > Protopterus annectens. The sequence continues at coordinate 1,618,875,668 of NC_056733.1, read as the reverse complement.
GGCTTCTGCCCCCTGTAAAAAGTACCCCAAAAGCTCCAAAAGGCAATGGATCCTCAGGGCTCCGGGGCTCTTTTTGGTCATTTCTGAAGTACGGAAACCTGGGATTTTAAAAAAAGTTCCGATTAAAAACTGGGACCCAATTAACCCCCAAAATATGTGGTTTCTAAAAAACCTTTAAAAAAAACAGGTTTTCCAGACCGGGGTCAAGTTAAGAAGAAATTTATTTTCCCCTTTGGGAAAAAACTTCCCCATGTTCCCATGGGGCAGTCAAAACAAAAATTGTGGGATTGGGGGGTCTGGCTATTATAAACTTCCCAACAGTCAAAACCCCTTTTTGGGGAAACCCCATCATTTTTTTTTCAAAAAAAAATTTTGTCCATCCCTTTTAACCCTTTGAGAAAGTTTTTTCCCCAAAACATCCCCTAAAGGACAAAAATATCCTAAAAAATCACGGCCTCAGTCCCTATTGACCTTAAAAACTATATCTTTGGCTTCACTCCAGAGGTTCGTTAACTCCCCATGTCCCCTAGTTTGGACAGTTTTAAAAGAAACCCTCCTCCCAAAGGGTTAAACCTTTATCAAAATAAAAAAAAACATTAAATTCCCTGCCCCAGACCCCCCCCCAACTCTTGATGCCCATCGTAAAGCCCCCGGCCTTTAAAAGGAACCTTACATTAGGGAATGGAAATTCCCCGGGGGACATTCCCCGTGCTAGGGAAAAAAATAGTGGGTTCCAAATTTTATGGTATTTTAAGGCCACTAACCTAACCAACCTTACGGTTATCCATTCTGGTTTTGGGTTTCCTCAATTGACCTTTTTCCCCCAATTGGCCACCTTCTTTTTTCCCCATTTTCCTCCAAACGCAGTTTTTTTCTTTAAATCGGGCAAAAAACGTTCAGTTTTTAGCCCTTCATCCGAAATTGAGCCATTCCATTTTCCCTTGAAGTAATTTTCTCCAAAACTTTAATTTTTCCTTTTTTTTCCTTTTTGGCCGAAAATTTGTTCTCCTTCCCCCTTTTTCTTTCCACCTTTGAATATTTTTGTTAGAGTCCCCTTCCTGTTTCTAATTTTCCTTTTTAGAAATTCCAGATAGTTTCCGTTTCTCGGGTTTTAGGGTTCCTATTAGAGTTAAGCATGCTTTGGGGGTTTTTTTTAATTTTTTTTTTTTTTTAGCACTCTTTTTAAAAAGAATGGTGGGGGTTGGCAGGATAGAAGATGTTTTCTATACCCAAGTTTTAGTGGGGATATTAGCTGAAAATGATTGGGAAAATTTATTGAATTTATTCCAACTTATGTATTTTCAACAGTCAGTCTGTTTTTTTTTTGGGTAATTTCACCTACACAACTGTACTTTTCTTTCTGTCTGTTTCACTTCTGACATTTATTCCTAGATATTTCTTTGTAAAATATGTTATTGCTTAAATAAGAGTCTCCTGTTTTCTTGATTTTCATATTTGAAAATTGCATGCATGACATTTCGGAAAGGATTGGTAAGCATGTCAGTAACACTTAGAGTTTTGTGCTTGTTGAGTTGCTGCTTCAGTCAGCCTCCCAAATATTTATTTTATGTAACCTAAAGTGTCTGATGAATATACTGGGATAAAATAGAAGTTGGGTTATAGCAGTATACTTAGTATTTAGTGTGTAGAGTGTCTTAATAAACGGGTTTTAGTTTGAGAAAATGATTTTGAGTTATCTGTGATTTGCTGCTGCCAATGGAAAACTTTAAAAATCAGTGCATCAAGGCATTAAATGAACAATTTTATACTGGGGAGCCCTTTTCAAAACCTGCCAGTCTCCAAAATTTTTTCCCACCCCCATTAGTGCTTAAAGTGAAGTCCTCGGGCTTCCCTGCAGTCTAAAACTCCCCTTTCCCCCCCCCCAATGAAAAAAAAAGACTTTGGTCAAAAAACCCGTAGGGAAACCATTTTATTCCAAGAATCCTTCCCCTTTAAATCCACCCGCACCCCCCTTGTAACAACCGACCACATGAAAAAAAAACACCATTGAAAATTTTAAAATCTTTTCATCAGGGAAAATTAAATTTTTACAAGCCCTTTTTCAATCAGTACATTCTTTGTTAAACCCATTTTAAAAGTTGACCACTTCCCTTCTTAAAGGTTGGAGGAGAGAAAATTTTTTTTAAAAGAGGTTTTGAAAATTTTTAAGGAAAAGGGGTAGAAATGGGGGCAGGGTTTTTTGGAACATAATTGAGACAAGACGTTCCGCGACCTAAATATAAACGAAAATTTAAATCGGGAAAAACTCTAAATTTTGAATTGTTAAATTTGAAATGTTTTTAATTTTTTTGGTTGTTAACAAAAAGAACAATATGAAAGTGAATTTTCTTTTTTTTAACCCCTTTTTAAAATTGGGGCAGAGACTGTTATTGTGTTAAAATAAACTGGTTCAAATAAAATTGGTTTCAGAACCTTTTTTAAGGGGTCTGTAAAATGGGAAAATCATTTTTAAAAAACAAACCCCCTTATTTTGGGGGCTGTAAGATTTTGGGGGGGGTTAAAAAAAACATTTTAAGGAGGATTTGTACAATGGAAAGTGTGAAATTTTTCCCCCGTTTCCCTTTTAAAAAATCCCGTAAGAAGGGAAATTTTCAATTTTTAAGGGATGTTTTGGGGTCTTTTGTGAGATGAGAGCAAAAGGAAGAAAAATTTCAGGGGGGGGAAAAGTTTTTTTTACATTTTGGAGGCAATTCAGCCAATAGTCAAGACTTACAAGGGGAAAAATGTAAAAGCAAGAAGACAAAATTCACAAATTTTGGTATTAAAAAACCTTTAAAAAAATAAAAGGCACGCCAAAAAAGCATTTTTCAAAATCTATTTTTTTGGCATCTCTTAAAAAGGCTTAAAAAACCTAAAACCCTACCTTAAAAAGGGTCACCCACCCAAATTATAATGTCCATTTCATTTTTCTGAAAATCAGTATAAAATTTTTATGATATTTAGGTTTAACCCTCTTTAAAAAAATTCTTTTCATTTTTTCTGGATTCAAAATTTGTTTATTGTTTTGTATTTTTTAAGGTTGTTTTAAAAGTTTGGAAATACGTAATTTTTTCGAATGGTTTGCATTTCAATTTTTCTTGATTTTTTGTTTCTTTGTTTGCATCTTAAAAATCAATTTTCTCGTAACTAGCTTTTTATTCTGGGCAAGAATTTTGGGAAGCTTGGGATTTTTCACAACAACTTTTGAAAATAAAAATTTTTAAAATGGTGCTTCATGTTCATCTTTTTAAAAAGAAAGGTTATATTGAAGAATAAAATGGCAAGTTAAACTTAGGGGTCTTCACACCCAACTGTCCCCTTTAAATACTGTTAAAAAAGGATTTTTTTATCTTTCTCCCCCGATTGTTTGGGGTTTTTTTAAAAATGGCAGTGTAAGGTTGAAAAAAGTTGGTGCCTTGGTTTTTAAATTTTTTTTAATGCGTATAACCTTTAACTGCCATAATTCCTGGGGTTTTTATGCAAATTGGGTTCTTGTTATTTAAGAATTTTGGTTTAATTTTAAAAAAATTTATAAGGAGAAAATTCCTTTTTGGGGGTAAAGTTTTCACAGTCCTTGACTAAAACATTGCAAGCCAAATTCCTTATTAGTTTTTGTTGTATTTTTTTGGTTGGGTTTTAAATTAGGGGTTGGGGTTACCAATTTATAAAAAACAATATCAAAAAACACAAACACTTTGCTATTGCCCTTGCTTAAACAACAAGCAACCCGAATTTAAATTTTATTTTTTGTTTTGGATCATACTTTGGGAGTATATGAATTTTTTAGTTTTTTAAACCTACAAAATTAAAAAAAAAAAATTGCAACCCAAACCCAAAACCCCCAAAAAACCAAAAAAAACCCCCCTTTGGGGATTTCTGGACCAACAACTGCCCGAATAATTTTTAACTTTATGTAGAGTCATTAATTGATGATACCTAAAAAATTTTATAAATTAAAATTTTAAAAAAAATACTAGCCATTTTCCCCTTTAGTTTATTTAACTTTTACTGTTTTTTTTTTTGTTTTTTAACCCGGTTTAAATGCAGCTACCAAAATGGTAACAGGAAGAAGAAGAGTTTTTTGAGTTTGGGGAAACCTTTAAATTTCTAAAATTTATAAAAAAAAAAATTGAGTGGATTTTTTTTTTCCCGTATTGGATTAATCACTTTTTTTTTGATTTTTGCTTAAATCTAAAATGTTTTCCCTTTTTTTTTTCTCCGATTATCAAGCTTTAAAAATTTACAAGGAAAAAAAGGGGAACTCAATGAGAAAAAAAAGCGGACGTTTTTTAGTGAGCTTCTTGACGGAATTTAGAACAGGGAACATTTTAGTCTTTGGAGTAAAAACCCTCAGAAAATATCTTTAAAACTAGAAATGGTTTATTGTCAACATCCCTTTCACGGATTAATCAAGGGCCCCTTTTCCCATGACAAGAACTTAATTTAATTTCAATCCCCCACTTTTTGGGGGGTTGGCCGATCCTTCCCATGCACTTCTAAACTAAGTATTTTCCACCGACACCCCAACCCAGATCAAGGCTAAGTACCCAATCTTTTGGGTAATTTTTTACCCCCCTTTGGGAAATGTTTTTTTAAAAAACCCCTTTAAAAAAAACCAATTTTTATTTTAATGTTTTTAAATTTTCTAAGAAAATTTCTTTCCCACTTTTTTGTAGACTTTTAAAACCCCCCCCCTTTTTTTGGGGGGGGGGTTTTTTTTAGAATTTTTAAAATTTAATTTTTTTGACGGTGGGGTTTTTTTTCCCTTTTAAAAAATCTAGGTTTAAAATGTCTCTCTTCAGAAAAGCCGAAAGGAATTTCCTGTTCGGGGGGGTTTTCCGAGGTTTTGTTTTTCATTCTTTACCAGAAGTCCCGCGGAAAGAAGAAAACTGTTTTGAGGGGCCCACTCCCCTAAATTACCAAGATTTAAGTTTCCAACCCCGGGTTCTTGCCAAGCCCCGGGCTATTAATCAATTCCCTAGCCGAGGTTCAAACCTTCCCCGGGGGTTCTCCGATTTGGTTAAAATTTTTGGCTATCTTCCCCCATTCTAGGACGGGTGGCCCTCCTCCCCCGTTCTTTGTTTATCCCCCTTAGCCCCTTTCCGTCGGCCCAAATTTTTTTCCCCCCAGGCAAAGGTTGTCCCTTTTAAAGAGGTCATTTTTTAAACCCCGGCCACCCCTTTCCCCCAACAGCCATCGGAGCCTCTTCGGCACCGGCTTTCCCATATTTTGGAGTAATTTTTCAAGGCCTGGAAATTTTGTGTTAAAGCGGTTTGGTCCCCAACCCCCTTACCTCCCTTCCCACCCCCGGGTTGGATTGGACTTTAAAGGTTCTGTACGGTGGGCAAAACCCCTTCTGTTTTCCCCGCCCACTCTTTTCCCTGGATTCCTTAGAGGGGTTCTCGGGCTTCCCCCCTCCATGATCTCGGGCCCTTTTAACCCCCCGGGGCCTCGGCCTTGGGACCGGGGAATCGCCCGGGCTTCCTTCTGGGGGGTTCCTATTTCGGGTTTTCCCTTTCCCGGGAGGGGGGTTCAGGGGATAAATTGGTGGCCCCTTTACCACTTGAGCTTAAGATTGACATGCATTTGTTTCTCACTATATTTTCCTAACTGACTGGAGAAATATTGTTCCCTACTTACTTGCTAGAGCAAGGCAAGATAAAATGGATGAGTGTCTTGTGTCAGTTCCAATAACAGAGTGTTTGAGTGCTTCTATCACATCTCTTGTATCTAAGTACAGTTTCAGTGCTGGCTACAGAATGACATCACATCTGGTCACCTGACTCTGTGGTTCCCACACTACCCCCTCACTAGATATTGAGCCAGGATTTGGCACAGATGTGTCACAATACATGCATATAACTTTAGCTAAAGGCTTAATAGCATCTGGAAGCTATAAAACAATTCCAACACTTCTACCCTTCATGCAGAAAGGCTTTTCATAGACATTTTGTCTCTGGCTGCATTCAGACCTGTGAGATTAAATTTTTATGGCCTAAACCAAGTCATTTATTTCAGGCTATTTTTCTTAAGGTTAGCTGGGTTGAACTTTACCCCTTCCCTTCCAGTATTCTCTGTTAAAATATATACATTTCAGCAGTTCAATCACACGATCTGACATGCATGTATATTTCTTTTCTGTCCAGCAGGACCCACTGTTGATACATTTTAACACAAGCAGCTTTACAAATAATTTTTTAATACAAGCATCTGTACAAACCAGTTTGATATTTAAGTGACATATAATTCTTTACAAAACTCCAGCTAGCTATGCTGGCATACTGCCCTACTCTCTCTGGCACAGCTGGCGCTATCTCACGTCATCACTTCTCTCCCCCCTTTGAAGACTCAAGCTAGTTTCTCAAATGACCCTGGAGAAACTTTGCGTGAGAGAAATTAGCCTGTCCTGGAATACATTAACCCATACCCTGTCTTGCCAGCCCATCTGCATTGGCATTGCTGACCCATCTATGGTGCTGTACCAGGTGGTGCATCCAGTTTTCCTAGTTAACATGTCCCCAACTCCAGTAACACTGCTTGGATTTTTTGAACCTGGTAGAGGATAGCCTCTGGGACATTGCAACCCCTTCCACTGAAGTATCTGTCCGAGCCTCACTGAGGAGATCAGTCACCAGATCCCTCTCAGACTCCTGCCACCCACTGCAAGAACTCAGCACAAAGGGCTCCCTATCATTGTAAGGCTTCATCATGTTAACATGGTACAGTTTGTGTTCTTGCCTCCTGCCTAGCAGTTTTACCATGTAGTTAACATCAGTGACATTCCTTACCACTTTGAAAGCTCTTGCCAAGCTTTCTGCAGCTTATTGGGTCTGACAGGAATGAGCACCATAAGTTGTTGTCCCACAGCATACTCTTTGTCTCAAGCATTCCTGTCGTACCAGACCTTTTTCTGCTGCTGGGCTCCTGCCAGGTCCTCCTGGGCCAAGCCCATGATCTCCGTAAACCTTGTCCTGAGGTGTAGGACATTTACCACAACAGACTCCTTGTAGGATTCACACACACCCTCCCACTCATCATGAATCAAATCCAAGGGCCCCCACACCCTATACCCATACAGCAACTCAAAGGGAGAAAAACCTGTGGATTCCTGGAGTACTTCTCTATATGCAAACAGCAGATGGAGCAAATATTTGTTCCACTCTCTCTCTTAAAGTGGTCCGCAAATGTAGAGTTTAAAGTCTCCACAAGACCATTAGTCTAGAGGTGGTAGGGGTGGTATTTAGGTGCTTCACCCTCTGAAATGGCTCCTCAATCACAGCCAAAGGCATCAAAGGAGCTTTGACCTTGTCTCCTGCCTTGTCTGGCACTGCTCATAGATCCTGCAGTACCCTGTTAAATCCCATGCTATCCCAGACCAATAAAAGTTCTGCATAATACGTCTCTTAGTACACTTTATGCCCATATGACTTACAAAAGGAGTGCCATGGGCTATGGCTAGCAGTACCAGATGGTAGGCTTTAGGCACTACCAACTGCTGTATTACCTCACCCTGTAGCCATCCCTCAGGGGTCCACTCTCTATACAGTAAACCTTTGTTACAGCATACAGACTTTCCTTTTCCTTGAGAGTCCGGTACCTCTTTAGCTACCTCCCTCAAGCCTTGTAATGTAGGGTCCAAGAGCTGAGCCTGTCTCAACTCTACCTTTGTGATCCTTCCCAGCTCCCCTTCCACAGGAAGTCTGGTATCTTCTGACAGCGGTGTCTCACTGTCAGCCTGGGTATTACTGTTCACCTCTGCCATTGCAGTCACCCCCTGTCCAAGGGAACATCAGTACCTATCAACAGCTGTGGCTAACCTTCAGGCTCACTGCTACAGGGTAGCTTCCTCCTTGAAATAGCCACATCACCAGCCCCGGCATCAGGTGTGGGGTCTGTTTGGGTCTCCCCCTGGCTACCAGACCCATATGCCTGTCTCCAAGCCTGACTCTGTGTAACTGCATGGACACAAGGTACTGCATTATCAAAATCATTCCCTTTCAAGACATCTGCAGGGATATCCTCAAACACACCTACTTGCTTGCTTCCTTTTCCACCTTCCCAGTCAAGGTGAACCCTGGCCAAAGTTATTTGGAATGAGGTCCCTCCTAAAGCTCTGACTGGAGTGGACTGCTCAAGCAAGTACTGCTCCTTTTTAACCACTGCAGGCTTCACAGTGGTTATGTCAGAGGCAGTGTCTGGCTTAGCAGTGGCCCGTTTTCCATAGGATACAAGCTCTAGTGACAGTTTGGTACCCCTGTTGTCTCAAGCCACTTCCCACTGGCATATTGTTATTAGCAGTTGCTGGCTCCCTCACCATTTGTTTTCCACCTTGCTTTAGTGGACATTTCTATGCAACATGGCCCTTCTGGTTGCATTTAAAACATCTAAACCTTGATCCTGGCCATGTACCTGAACTATTGGCTTCCCCTGTTACTGATGAACTCTGCTGGGGTAGTTTAGGCTACCCACCATGGGTTCCTTTATATCCGTGTGCATCACTGGGTATCCCCTTCTTGTGCAGTGGTGCCCTGCCTGCTAAGTAGAGATCCCCTTTTCTACACAGCTCATCTGCAGAGTTACACTTGCCAACCAGATTTGCATGCCCTCAGGCAAAGTGCTAAGGGCTTGTTCCCTCACCAAAAGGTCTGCCAGCCTTTCAAAAGTGGTGACCTGACACCCACTCACCCAGCTATGAAAATAAGGGCTTAACTCAGCAATGTAATCACATACACTTTCATCTGCCTTACGTCTATACTCTCAAAACTTTTTTTTCAGTAAGCTTCAGATGTTAACTTAAAACATTCCAATAAACATTGTTTAACCTTATCATAATTTAAACAGTCAGTATCAGACAATTTAGAAACATAAATTACAGCTTTACCATGGAGTAAGAGGGTCAAAACCATACACAAACTCCTTGGTCTACATCATATTGTCTACATACTCTTTCACATATAAGAATAAAACTGTCAAAATTATCACATTCTCTGTACTTGCTTCCTTTTCCACCTTCCCAGTCAAGGTGAACCTTGGCCAAAGTTATTTGGAATGAGGACCCTCCTAAAGCTCTGACTGGAGTGGACTGCTCAAGCAAGTATTGCTTCTGGGATTCAGTTATTGCTTTCCTCATTACTTCCATGTTCCTATCGAAGAGTCAGCATGTCCCCTCTCATGTTGTTGCTGTTTCTCATTTTCTTCAGCATCCAAATGCTGTAGTCTGTTATTTTCTTTGGCCTCCAAATGCAGCAGTCTCTCATTTTGTTCAGCCTCCAAATGCTGCAGTCTCTCTGCCGAATCTAATTCTATACACTTTGCCTCTAGTTCATGTCTCTTTAATTCCAGATGGATTTTTAAGTTCTCTGAGGTAAAGGCGAACTGCCCTGTTTCCGAGGGATGTACAGCCCTCAGAAGTAGGACAGTTCACCTTTTCCTCAGATTGGTTGTCTCTCTGGTTGCCAGTCTGTGCTGCAGCTGTGATTAAAGCTGAAATCATTTATTCTTTATTCAGTTTGGCATGCACCAGTCCTTCAGATTTGCACACCTTAGCCAACTGGTTCTCTGTCAGCTTGCCTTAATCCTGTGCTGACATCTTTACCTGCTTTCCGTAACTAAACTAAACTAAAACAATATATAAAATTGTGAAAAATGAAACTCTGTATGTTTACCTTCTGGCTGCTGAGTACACACACCTTTAGTGACAACTCCTTACGGGCTACAGAAGTTCAATTAATAGCCCACTATTGCTCACCAATGTTTGACATCCCTCCTCTGGGTCAGTATCAAGGAGCCTCAATCCCACGACTGACACCAGTGGGGAACGTTCACTTTGAGAGAAAAATAGACATACATATTATTTTCAGATGCAGCCCTCTGCACCGAGCACAATTTCCTGTAAGAGCACACAAGGAATGCACACTCCAGTCCTGCAGCTGGACTTCCTCTCCAGGCCCCAGATAAGATTCCACACTGACAACCACAGAGTTGAGTCTTCAGCCAGGTGTTCCAAGCCAAGTCCTGCACCACCGTCTGTGTGAAATCAGTGCTGTGTATCCCTGTTCCAAGTAGCTGACATACACAATCTTTGACATTTGATTTTCACACACACATGCACACACATGGGAAAGGTTGGAACAGATTTACCCGCCATGCTACCTGTACCCAGACTATAAGGTAGACACTGCCACCAGAGCACCCCAAAGCCAGCTACTCTTAGGCTCTTACCAGAGTACCAATCATACTTAGTAAAATGAAAAATTATACAAATGGTAGTGAATCCACAGTGCCACTAAATAAATGCAAGTGCCCTCAAAGGTTAAAATATTTTCTAAAAGGCCAGCCACAATGAAAGGTTTACATATATTTAATACAAAAATAAATATGACAATACTGAATATCTATTCACAGTAAACACCAGAGTTTCAGTTCACAAGAAATGTAAAAACACCACAGATGGAAAGATTCATACAGATACTGAAAAACAATATTTAACTAATCTCACTATATTTTCCTAATTGAAGAATTACTGTTCCCTAATGTCTTGCTAAAGCAAGGCAAGGTGAAATGGATGAATGTCTTGTGTCAGTTCCAATAACAGAGTGCTGAGCACTTCTGTCACATCTCTGACTATTATCTGAATGCAATTTCAGTGCTAGTTACAGGATGACATCACATCTGGTCACCTGACTCTGTGGTTCCCACACTACCCCCTCACTAGATACTGAGCCATGATTTGGCACACTTGTGTCACAATATACACACAGAACTTTAGCTAAAGGCTTAATGCAACATCTGGCAGCTATAAAACAATTCAACATTTCTACCCTTCTCGCACAAAGATTTTCATAGGCATTGTATCTCTGGCTGTATTCAAACCTGTGAGACAAAATCTTTATGGCCTAAACCAAGACATTTAATATCAGGCTATTTTTCTTAAGGTTAGCTGGGCTGAGCTTAACCCCTTCCCTTCCAGTATCCTCTATTAAAATATATACATTTCAGCAGTTACAACCATACAGTCTGAAATACACGTATATTTCTTCTCTGTCCAGCAAGACCCGTTGTTGATTCATTTTTAACAGAAGCAGCTTTACAAATACAATTTTAACATGAGCATCTGTACAAATCAGTTTGATATTCAAATGACATATAATTCTTTACAAAACTCCAGCTAGCTACACTGGCATATGTAACACATGCACTGTCCTACTCCCTCTGACACAGCTGGCACTGTCTCACATCATCACATAGCACAGTACATTGTTACAGACTGATTACTTTTGACTGGAGTGGTGTGCATACCTGCATACATTTTCATGTGAAGCAAGACTCTTTATAAGCATATGACTTGCATGATTTATGAAACTTTTTGTAAAGTGAAGAAACAAAGCAGGAAGGTCGTGTGTGTGGGTGATGAGAGTAGGTATGCTAGTTTTATGGTAAAAAATTATGAAAAGGTACTGAAGAGCTGACAGGTACTTTTATTTGATCAGGATGGGAATGAGTAAGCTAAAATCTACTTATTATACATTATCTGCAGTTAAAGTGAATTATTTCTGTACAGTAGACTCCCTCTTTGTCTGATCTCACTGTGACCGGACCTTAGGCTGGATAAACAAATGGCTGGTTAAACAGAAAAAAGCATACAAAATAGAATTTATAGGTTATAAATCAGCTAGAACAACATGATTTGTGTTAGTATGTATTTTTCTGATGAATATTTTGTGAAATCACTCCCCTTCAACTATTTAAATTTATTGGCCATCCTACTGTATTCCATAGTACCAGAATACAAAAGTGACCACCCCCCTTTCAATCTATCTTGCTGTTTTAAAAATAGTGACTCTCCACTAAAACTTAACTTTTTAGACAGGTAAAACTTAAGTTACCTACTTTCACATCTAATTCCTCTAACTGCACACTGCAGTGTTTAGAATAAACCATTTTTTTCGTCTTACCTTTAAGCATCTATTGCAAGACCAACAGTTATTGGAGATCCTACATTCTGCCTCTCAGTAGTCATCTTGAGATAAGTGTTTCTGTTTTCTCCTGGTGAGAGAAGGAGTACAGTTACGTTATTTCCAGGAGATTGCTGATCACCAGAAAGCTTAATAACTGTTTTATAGGCAACAGCTTGGAATCTGTGCTTATATTCTGATCCTGGTGAGAGTAGGAGCAGAGTGCATTGATTCCTGACTCTTTTTGGTTGGAGTCCCTGTGATTATCACTTGCTCTAAAACCTGATGGAAAGCACTAGGAAACCTTAAACTGATACAGGCATTCAACTCTCCTTGTTAATAAGGAGAAATTAATCGTAGGCACTAAACAGCCTATAATTGCAAAGTACCTTGCAAAGGTAAGGGGGGAAAAAAGCACCTAACCAGGTATATCCAAGGGTCAGCTTCTGGTGATTTCTCCTGTCCACCTGGTGAATCAGGGCATACTGGGGCAATGCAGCAATTGCCTCATGTACACAGACAACCCTCTCCTCCTACCAGCCAACACTACAACTTACAAGAGATGCACTTACATAGCCAAACTGGAAGCAAAGCTCTCTCCAGCCAAGATTGTGCTAGACAATCAAGAGGAGAAGGTTAACACCTGCACTACACCTCAAGCAACACATAGCCCTTCAAAGCCCTCACCACCAACACCCACACATAGCAACAGTAAACCCACATATGCGGAGGCTCTTAACATTAACCTGCCCAAGCAAAAAGGACCTTTGAAGCTGAAAAGCAAACAAACACCAATCACAACCAGAGTATCACATAGCTCACAACACCAGTGTGCCACCCAACAACAACCTCTAAGGCAAGACAACATACCCAACACTGTAGTCATAGGTGACTCTATAGTCAGGCACACTGATGTCCCCACTCACCAGGCTGAACAAGGAGAAAATTACAGTCAGCTGCCTGTCGAGTGCCAGGATCCACCACATAACGCATGCATTCAAGTCACTCCACAACAAGTACAAATACGACTCTGTCATTGTCCATGTTGGAGTGAATGACTTGAAACGTACCTCCCTGAACTACATGGAAAGAGACATGGAAGAGCTCTCGGATCATGTGACCCAGGCAGGAATGACACTAGTCCTGAGTAGCATCCTGCCTTTGCCCAGAATTATACCACAGTATAAGGACAAAATGATTGACTTCAACAATTGGCTAAGCTTCTGGTGTAATTCAAAGGGGATCCAGTATATGTCTGCCTGGGACAACTTGATCGACAAACCACAATGCTTTGCCAGAGATGCTCTGCACCTGTTGCCCCTGGGATTCAGGTTACTGGCTAAGGCTCTTCCCACCCCTATAGTGTCTTTTTTAGGCAAGGCTCAAAGGACAAAACCACCACCGTAACAGGTACAATTATATCAAATCTGAAGGTAATGCTACACAATGCTAGAAGTCTAAACCTCAAAATGCACTCTCTCGAGGCACTCCTAAAAATGTAGAACATTGATATCTGTGCAGTAACTGAGACCTGGTTCAAGGCTTGAGAGAGCACCCCTGCAATACCAGGCTACAAATCTTACCACACTTTTCGGCCACCAAACCAGGACCAAAACACTAAAGGTGGAGGAGTGTCCATATTCACCAAGGATATTCACACCTCCAGGCTAGTTGCCCAACACAATGCATCCGAAATTCACCAGGTGCAACTAACACTTGGTAAGACTGCAATCCAAATTGTAGTTTGCTACAGATCCCCCACCATGCCCCAAAATTTTCACTACACCTTTCTAAACATACTGGAAAATATTAAGATGCAATCAAATATCCTAATACTGGGTGATTTCAACTACCCTGCCATTAACTGGGAAAACTACTCATGTACCAACACCTTTGCCCAATGGTTCTTGGAATTCATAAATTCCAATACCCTGGATCATCTAATCCACAGTCCCACCAAGGGCTCCAATATACTGGACCTGGACATTACCAACATGGGAAATCGATGCTCTACACCAGTGTTCACCCCATCGTTGGTTAAGTCTGACCATAAGCTAATCACCTTTGACATCCACATCCCACTCCCACCCCCAGTAAGGAAACATCTGTAAAAAAAATTCTCCAAGGCCAACTTCATGCTACTTACATCAGAAGTGACAAACTTCATGATACCCATGCAGACGGGAACTGAAAGTTCAACTGCAGAATCCTACACTAAAGCACTGTACGAGCACATCCACTCATGCATGAATTGTGCCATCATAAATAGATCCAAGACACTCTCCTACAAAAAAGGAAGCCAATCTGGTAGTCCCCTGTCATAAACAAACTATACAACAGAAGGAAGAAACTGTTGCAGAAAAGAATTAAATCCTAGGATGCAAAATACTCCCTTTCCAGCCTCAGTAAGAAGCTGATATCCCTCATAAAATCCTCCAAAGCTAGTTATGAAAATAAAATTGCCAAAAATTCCAAAGACAACCACAAGGCATTCTTTAGCTACGTCAAGAATCTAAATGACAATGCTCAGATCTGTTCTGAGCTACAACAGAATGGCATTAAATATACTGATCCCATGGACATTGCCAATATCTTGGCAGATTGATTCCGCGCCAACCTCAACCCCCTCTCACCCCCTAAAGGGCCCATCTCCATACTGAAGATTGCCAAATTCCGGTAATCACAGACACACAGGTAAAAAAACGCACTGTCCAAAACTAAGAATACAGCATCCATGGGACCAGACGGCATCCCGGGCTGTGTACTATATGAACTACAAAATGAACTGGCACCTCACCTAAGTGTCATGTTTAATCATAGCCTCACCTCAGGCTTCATGCCTACTGAGTGGCGCACAGCTACAGTTATCCCACTCTATAAGGGGGGATCCAACTTGGATTTTGGGAACTACCATCCTATCTGTCTGATGAGCCTGATCTGCAAGGCCATGGAACGTATTATCATGGAGCTTATAAACAAAGACATTGGCAACCTTCAAACACTGGACCCCACCCAGTTTGGGTTCGTGAAGGGCCAATCGTGTCTCCTGAACCTGATTGACTTGCTTGAATCACTCTCCAGAGCCGTGGACAAGGGTAAGGCGGTCCACACAGCCTATCTGGACCTCAACAAGGCCTTCGACACCATCCCTTACTCTGGAATCATAGATAAACTTACTAAGCTGGGCATAAATCCCTCCGTCACTTGATGGGTTGCCAACTGGCTTACTGACAGAACCCACACTGTAAAAGTAGCAGACTCCAAATCCGGCTCCAGACAAGTGTCAAGTGGAGTACCTCAGGGTTCAGTCCTGGGACCGCTCTTGTTTGGTATCTACTTCTCTAAAGTACAGGCCAACACTAAGGGACTCTAGCTAACAAAGTTCACAGATGACTGCAAACTGGGAGCTGTTATTGAATCCCCAAATTATGTGGATATTCTACAAAAGGGCCATACAGAAACAGATGCTTGGTGCCAGAGCCATGGGCTCAAGCTCAATGCCAAGAAGTGTGTAATTATCCCCTTTGGAAAAAAAAAACATGTACCCATGAATTACCACATAGGTGGCAGTACACTAAACACTGAAAGTGTGATAAGAGACTTAGGAACACAGGTGGACAGTGTTCTCACCTTTGATAACCACATCGCCACAACAGTCAGGAAATCTTTCTATGTGGCACACCTCATCACTAAAGGCTTTTCATCCAGAAAAAAGGAGGTCATTTTCCCACTGTACTCATCCCTCATTAGACCCATCATAGAGTACAATGCCCCATTTGGTATGTACCTCACAAGACATCTGCAAGAACTGGAAAGGCCACAGAAACACCTCACTAAAAGAATCACAGGCCTAAAGCAGATGCCCTCTGCTGACTGGCTAAAAAAACTCCAGCTATACTCTGTCGCATATCATCTACTCAAGAGGTGATCTCTGCTTAACATACAAGGCCATGTCACTCCCAGAGCTGTTGGACATGCTGCACCTAAAGAAATCCCAATCCATCAGAGCCACACACTCCAGGGACTTAAACCTTGTCATCACAATGAACAAAACATGCTGAAGGGATAGGTTCCTGACCCAGAGACTCCCCATACTCTGGGAATAGACTGCCCATACATGTCAAGCAGAGTGCCTCCTTGACCCTCTTCAAAAGGAACCTTGACGACTGGATGGGATACTGGAAATTTACCCCAGGGATCATGTCTGTCACCCTGCTAGATAGGGGTCCAGGGAAGTAGATATTCTGGGAAGAAATAGCCAGGGAATTGTTATGGCTAGGCTTGTACAGGTCCTAGGGCCAATAGCCTAGTACCAACCTGTGAACCTATAACCTGATGTCTGTCATCATTTAACCCAGAGGAGGCAGAAGTGTTGTTCTTCTGTGTTGTCTTTTTGCTAGGGCTAAAGCAGAAATATGATGGCCAGTTAAAGAGGAGGCCAGATAAGAGGGAGTCTACTGTATAAAATGTCTTTACATTGGTATTTTTTGTGAGGCATAAATTAACCTTTTACCTATTTGTTTATATTTGCTTAGGGTCCAGAAGAGAGAATGCCTATTGAACCACATCCAGGACCAGTTTGTCCACCATATCAACCACTTAGCCCACCAGTTCTTCTTCCTATGTACCATGGATATGAAGACTGGCCTGTACGGTATCCACCCAGTGCTATGCCAGACACTCGGGTCCAGAACAGGAATTTCATGAATTTGCCACCAGTGAGTGCTTTTCCAAACATGTTTTTTATTTCTAAGCAGCTGCCTCTATATGTAAGAATAACTTAAAAAAATTTTGCATCATGGTATAGGTGTTTAGAAGTCGTATACTGCTGTATTAGTGCATGCTGACTACCACCTTTCTAGAGATAAGTTTGTACCAGAGATGGCCACGGTCTGTACATGTCACCTCCACCTCCAACTAGCAGGGGTTGGGCTCATATTTATAAATTGCAACAGTGAATAGCCAGAATCCCACAGGAGATGCATTTCTGGCATCCACCTATGTGAGTGTGTTCTGAAGTATCAGCACCGCCCGTCTTTGGTGTAGAGGTTTGGAGCTTACTAACAGGTGGCTAGAAACCTATATGGAGGTATGTTGAGTCCATCAGTATGTGCTCAGTAGTAGCTTTCATGACCATGAATTTTTTTGCCAGGTTCAGCAGGAGTCGGTGCCTGAGGAGTGTCTACTGGGTCCTTCCTCAGCAACAGCAGCAGGTCTTATGGGATAGTACAGATTGGTCAAGAGAATGTGAACTGATGTCAAGGACAGGCTCTGCACAGATCTCCTCATCCCTCTCCTTACTTATTTATACATATTACCATGTGACAGTGCACTATTGTCAAACCTCCAGTGCTCACTCATCACTCACTTAACTCCACTTCTATCGAGCATGCTTGGGCTTGCTCATGCTTTAGCTGGAGTTAGGAGGATGGTCTATCTGACTTGTATTTTGGAGATATAAAAAAATAAATAATTCCCCCCATCCCAGTGACCTCTCCATTTGGGTGACACTGAGTCTGAAAAAATCCTCTTTGGGTTGGCCTATGATCCCCTTTGCCATCAGATATGCAATATTGTATGTCTAGGAAGAAGGAAGATTTGCCCATATATATAAATAAAACTGCCTCTTCTCCCAAGCAGGTGAATGCATGTATGACCTCTGTAGTTCAACACATTTCCCAAAGACTACAACACTGTATTACTCATTTCTAAGGTTTCAGAGAGTCCCTAGGCTGGGAAATAATGGGATTTTCTCCTAGTGTATTTTTTTCTGAGTTAACTGCTTGCAGCAACATTCTTAACCAGTAAAATCAAAATCTACTTCTATACCCACTTCTTTTCTAGAGATACGCTCAGGAGCAATGTTATCAAACAGCCCTTTTAATTTACTAGAATCTTATTGCTGATGTAGCTACCAGCAATGTTTTGAGGTACACAAGTAGTTTAGAAGACCCAGTTAAAATTGTAGTTCTCCAAAGTACTGTGAACAAAATTAATTGTACTTGCTGATGATATTAGTGGAATTTAGTATACACAGGGCATTAAGTGAACACTTGTTGAAATTACTAGTCACAAAGGAGCCATGGTTGCTAGAACCATAGGGCAAGGGGGGAGCCCCCCACAATTTGAACAGCTGCCCAATATGCCCAGAAACTACTGCCAGAATAGCAATTACTCTGAAATATTTGCATTGGCATTTCCGCAAGGTCAGGCAGCCAGTAAAAAGATGATTTAAGTTAGAAATTGCCTTTCCTGGCTGACCAAGCTCACGCTTACCGTGGAAAAACCTATGTGAGTGTTTCTGAGGCATATCAGTCAGCTTCTTTTGTCAAGAATTTTGGACAAAGCCAAAAATAACAGGGCAATGAAGACTCAAAACCTGGGACAATTTTTAAACATTATTTATAAATTTAAAAATTTAATAAAGCAGGTTTTGCATCAACATGAATTTTCTGATTAATAGGAGTAAGAAATTTAAATTTCTTGCATTAATGACTGTAATCCTCGGCGTACCTATGAACTTTTGCTTAAGAATTCTGGACAAAGACAAAAATGATGAGGGATTAAGGGCCATTTCAGGGACAGATTTTAGTTATTGCTCTTCTAGACTTAGAAAGGTGCTAGAATAACAGATTTTGCATTAGCAAGCATTTTCTGAAGGGTATGAAGTCTTATTATTTAGTGGACACAGTCCTCAGTGATTTGACAGAAAACCACAAGTTTTATGAACAGACCAAAATATGAGACAAAAATCTGGACATTTTGTAAAATTGTAAAGAAGTAAAAGATATGATCCTGGTGAGTTACCCGAAAATCAAACATTGTACATGGGACAGGACAAAAATATGAGGCAAAATCAAGAATGGTCTACAAAATTCTGGACAGTTTATTGATTTCTGTTTATCTGCCAAGTAAGTGGGTTGGTTTATTTACACTTTTCAACCACTACTCGAGATCAACACAGTAAAGATAACAGTATACACAAGTACAATAAGACATTGCATTATGTATATACATCATACATTTAAGAGGTATGTTTAAATTTCCGTAAGATGGTGCCTAGATCTGTGTGTTTTGTACCTTTCACCCACTACGTACCAAGATAGGCTTTCACTGTCCTAATAGCCTGTTTTAGGCAGAATTTGCCACAGAGGTATATTTTACTGGAGCTATATTGACTTCCAGTGTAGTAGTCATTGTTTTGTACTTAACTGTTCATTCATTCTCTTACATCCACTTAATGTTATTCAGGATCATTATGGCAGGTAGGCAGAAATAACCTGACAAGCTATGGGAGTAAGCCATAAAAACAGATTAGATTCATAGTTTTTTCCAAGGACAAGTCTTAATGACCATTCACATTTTGCCACCACCCTCTTTCAGGCAACACCTCCTTATTCCATGAGGGCCATACCAATAAAACCCAGAGTAAATTTGTGGATCCCCATCCAGTCGCTAGTTTATGTGTGAAGTAAGATTGTGAATAGCACTGCTTAACATGTAAGGGAAGTTTATTCCAACTGTTTGGAACGTGCTACATTTATAAGCATGCCTCTCTCCACTGTGCAGTATTTATCTGTTGGTGAAGATTTAGGTCCCTGGTTCTAGTATTGATGGAGATATTGGACTTGCAGAGAAACAGGAGGTCCAAGACAACTGGGTTTCTAATATTGCAGCAAGCAAGCAATATGGATATCCCCTCAAAAGTGTTTTAAGACACTGAATAAAGGGATAGAGCTTCTGGCAGATCTTCATAACTCAGTGATTTTTAGGCCTGTAATCTTTTTGGTTAGGAACCTTTAGGGTTTTACTACTTGTTTGATGTGATTAGTAAAATACCCACTAAAGGGTACATTGTACTCAATAGCTGATGTTCTTCGTGTTTCACTGTTGTAGTCATCACGTTTGGGTTATCCCTGCCAGGGTAGCCCTTGGCCAGCCCGAATACCAGAGACTTAGTATTTCTGCATTGGTTGCTGTTACTTGAGGATTGACGTCAGGTCGTCAGTAGTATAAAATAAGGCAGTCGATGCCATTACATGAGTTTTTCTTGCCCTAACCTGTCAGGAGCCCCAAAGTATGAGGCCACTTTCTGGTAGAAGAACCCCACCAGTGGAAAATAAATACCAATGTGTCCCTTGTAAAGAAAGGAGAACAGCAAGGAAGAATGGTAATAAAAGGAGAAAGAGAATAAAGGGGCATGGAAGGAGGGAAACCAGGACTGCAGCAGTGAATACACTCGAACATCTACGTTTATGGTATGTGTTCACAACTGTATTTTTTGGTCAATGTTGAGTATAAGGCAGTGATTGCCTCTTTAAACCATAAGGATATTCCTCTGGCAATTAAGTGCGCTAAATAAAAGGATTTCCTGACAATTGTTGTCTCTGGATGCTCAAAAAAGAGGGAATTATCAGCCCACATATCTAGATCCCTGGCAAAGTTTCGTTTTGTACTTGTGTGTTGGCTGTACAGTATGGTGGTGGGAGGGACTGTCTACCAAAAGTGATACTACACTTTTGAGGTCATTTTTAGTGCACCAAGGGTTTAACTGGGGAGAGTTCATTCAGAAGAGTTTGGGTGTCATACTGTGACTGAACCAAAATCTCCAGTTTGCTGCCATCTACAAACTTTGCTAGCCAGATATAATGGCTCTCCACTTGGAGAGCAGAGATGTAAATACCAAAAAGGAAATGTTCTATCCCTGAGCCCTGATTACTGGTCACATTCATATTACTGGTGAGGCTCCAGCATGGGGAATAGTATTGAAATCTTTCACCAGGTCCAGATATACAACATGCAGTACATGGCCACTATCTACAGCCTCTGTAAACCTTTTGTAAACATTTACCAGTTCAAACAGGCATGATCCTACCCTTCACAAAGCCAAACTTTTGGGGGTCAATTCAAACAAGAGTCTTGATATCACAGTTTAAGAGGTTAGTTGTAATGCACCCCATGGTTTTGCAGATGAGGCTTATAAGGGTGATAGGACTAAGGCCACTCTTATAGAGGTGCATCACCACTGCACTGTACCCTCATCAGGGACAAAGCTAGTAACATAACAAGTTCAGCAGCTTTTGAGGAATGGGCTTGCACAGGCATGTTTAACACTATTATGCAACTAGGTATATGGTTTGTAGCAATAAGTAAAGATGCAGTCAGAAGGATTGTTCTATACCAAATCTGATAAAACTAAGCATTGTGTGTTTTTTTTATCCAGCTGTTAGTGTTATAAAATGTTTTTTGGAGCATAACAAATCTTGTTGATAAGCTTTGTGATGTACTTAAGTAGGACAGTCCCTGGAAGTACTGAATATTTTGACTCTGGACTTTGGTGAAATTAAACCCTAGGAAAATGACTTCATGTTCCCCACTGTCCACTGCCCCCTGCCCCCCCTGCAATCCCTTATTGTTGAACTCTTCAGTGTTTTCCTGCATTGTTTCAATATATCCTAAATGGCTAAGATTACACCATAATCAATGAGGAAGAAATAATTAAATTAAGCCAGTGGTTTCAGCCCCACACCAAAGCCATTGGGTTCTAGATGCTCTGAGTTACATTAGACCTTTTTTTTCAAACCTTTTGAAGTAAAGAGGGCCTGGCAAACATTATGGCTAAAGAAATAAATATATTTTTGCTAATTGTTTTCTTACTGCATCATTTCAATACTCCCTGTAGCCAAGACTGCAGTGTAATAACTACTGAAGAAATAATAGAATTAAGCTGATAGTTTACAGGCTGCTTGAGCCTCAGAAGCCATGAGGTTCTAGATGATATGAGGTACATTTTAGAGCATTTTCCCCAGACTTTTGTTACAGTTATGGCCTCAACAAAAATCACAACTAGCTAAAGAAATCCAGTCTTATTTTTTTCTTTCATGGAAGAAATAAGTTGTGCCTAAGGCTTTATGATCAAAGTTGACAAAAACGTAATTCCCAGTCAACTGAGAAGATATATGCTTGTAAAGATACACGGATCCTATCTTAAAACTGTGTCAGTCTCCCTGTCAAAAGAAAAAAAGATTGCCACCTTTTGTGTATGGTTATTAGATTGGGATGAAAGTGAATGAATAAATGGCCAGTTGTAGAACATGTGGGTCCAGGTCTGAAGCCTTGGACAAGCCTCTATCAAACTCCACTTTTGCAACGTAAGTTGTGGACACTGCCAGGATCTAGATGATCTTTGATGCTTTTTGTCTTATCTTTCAAAGATAACTTGTAGTGTATAGTTTACTGTAATTAAGCTCTGAATTTGGGGAAAGGCTTGCTTGTTAAACACCATTCTGACATCAGAAAGGTGCTTAACAAGCTTTTATTAAGTACCTCTTACTACTGTTAAGTTGTAGTCCTACACTAAAGCATAAACTGCAGTGAGCAGTCACCACAAAAGAGCCATAGAATGCTGTTAAACACTTCATTTGGACTTTATCTGACTGAAGTGTTTAACAGTACAAATTAAGCTTTTAACAGCTTTACACAGCTCTTTTGTGGTGACCTCTGCTCTTAGTGCTCTATAGTGTGACTGTTCTGTGGTGGTTTCCCTCTGTGTGGCAGGGGTACTGCACTTTTCTCTTGAACTTTTGAATATGTGTCTCCTGGATCACATACCATGCAAATCCAACATTAGCTTCATTTGTAGATTTCTATGAAATTTCTGTGTAGTAATTCCAAATGTAACACATATTTACACTATATATCTCTTGTGTCACAGAAATGATTCTGCTAAGACAATGGACCGCTAAAGAACTGCCCTTTTAGATCACAAAGTGCCCCTTTTACCTTCCACCCCACCAGTCTTCAGCATCTTCCAGAACCCATGAAGGGAGCACAAGCTAGTCAGTTATATCCTGGTAATCACTTAGGGTTCAAAGAGAGACAAAATAATGTCTTAGTTTTAAATCCAAAAGCAAATAAATTTGTAAGCATTTATACAGTACTCTTCCAAAAAATAACAAAAAAGTGCAGGCATGTTTGAGAAAGGTGACACCCAACTAATGAAAGCAACTTTTCCATAATTTCTGTATAATCTTTTGCAAAATTTACTGTTACTATCTGAGCCTTGACTCAAGTGAGAATGAATAATTATCTATGATCCTGAAGAACACAACTTACATTAGTGAAAAGCAACTTACAGAAGCCCATTGTTCATTTTAATTAATTGCTTCAAAGAGCCTTATGGTTGTGAGTTTAACTTAATACAAATGAACCATTGGGAGAAACAGATAGTAAACAGTTATCATAATGCTTATAACTGCGTTTTAAACAATCGAGTTGAGAGCAGTAAAACCACAGTGGAATTTTAACTGCTGATATTTAGAAATGGCTATTAAAATTAAGTACTTCTCATGGTAATAAACAGAATATAATCTCTGCTGCTTAGAGTTGTCTAATGTTAAAAACTGTTCACAGTCACTGCTAAATTCATTGCTACAACTGCTGCAGGCCCGTTAGGTTGCAGTGATGCAAGCATGTATCTTAACGTCACATGTGGCATAGTCATCCAACTGAATCCTTGAGATCATGTGTAAAGAATGAATATTAAGTAGTAGAATAGACATACAGAAGCCCAAAGAGCAGGTCCAAAGTCCTACCCTTAGCTGAGACTGCCTCAGTTGCCATTGACTTACAGCAATCAAACTGTATTCTTGCATTGCTTTATTAATGCAGTGATGTTTGCTGTCATGTAAGACTTAAGATGAAATCTTCTAATACCTTGTATGCAACATTATTTTGGAATTATTAATGCAAACATGAATAAGCAGTATTTGACACTTGGAGGAATCAATGGGATGTAACTGCAGAAATGCTTGGAGGTATCACTAGGCTGTAACGAGTTAACTGGGTATGGCCACTGGACCCATGCGTCCCTTTCCAATGGTGACTTGGGACCACTGTCTGGATAGTATCACGTTAAGAGCAACACAGTAGGCAAGTCCTTCTTGTCCATTGGCTTCTTGCCAGCCTAAGGCATGCCATTTCTTTCTGGAGACCTTGTATATGATAATGTTTTCAGGATTATCTGTATGCAGTTGAGTGTTCACTATCTTGGACAATTGCACATTGGAGAAGGATGAATACCTGAACCTTCCTGGACCACCGCCCATATTGGTTTCTCCTCTCCTACCGTGATAAATTCTGTGGTCATTTCATCTTGGAAGGGCTCTTACAAACTCCTAGTTATGGCTTGTAGTGCATAAAATAAGTACTGTTCCCTCATAGTGTATTCCTTTCTAGGCTAGCACCGTACGGCTTCTTATACCATATCATAGATGGCACTAATTTTGATTACCAATACCACATACTAAGCGACTTTTCCTTCAAATAAAAAAAAAATATCAGTACTGGACATTTCTGAGGAAAATCGTCTATATTACTGCTGTGTTTGGCCTACAGATTACTAACCACAATGTGCATTGTGTCAGGTACTGAGGGTTTTTGGGAAAAAAAATAAGACATTGACATTGTTATAATAGTCCATCCCAACAGCAATTTGAATGATTGTGCTGAAGCTATACCCCCAGTCAATGAGGCTGATTTTTCACAGCACAGGTGTTCAGGTTGTGGTAGCAGCAGTTGGCCTAGGGATGAGAAGCATACAGTGCTGTGTGTCTCTTGGCTGCCTGTGGACAACTAGCAGCAGCTGCATAAAGCTACTTTTGCTGGCCACAGCTGTTTATGAAAAATGTCTCAAGGAAAAAAGAGAGACGTTCTGGTCTCTCCACAAACTTTTTTGTTAAGACAGTGATGCAATACTCAAAGAAGGCTTACAAGAGGAGTTAGAAGCAGTCCTTCCAACCTTGTTATAAGCCAGGAGCAGCAGCTCCCCAAACATAACATCTAGGTCAGAGGAAGCTCCTCAGCTGAACAGATCAAATCAAGAGAGTTTGATAGATTTCACAGCCATCTTATGGGCTCTTTAGCACATTTCATAGGAGATTACTTAGGCTATCGACCCAGAGGTAATTTTAAGCCGAGACGTTTCAACCCAATGTAATACCATACATGTACTAGTCAATACCCACGATTGCATTTAGTGATGACTACCCATGTCCAGGAGGGTCGTGGGTGCTGTACCCAGTAAGAATTTACAGTGCTCCATCCACTCATCCAGGTTCCTCTTGAACACTGTCATAGAGGTGCTCTGTTTCACATTAGTAGCCTGTTCCAAAGATGTGGCAGTCACTGGGAGATAAATCTGTCCCTCCAGCATGTCCTATTTAAGTCGTAGGTCATATTCAAGTCCCTGGAACTGATAGCCCTAGACCCATTTTGATTTATGGATATGCAGTAAGTTCTTTAGGTTTGGGTCTTGGGTTGCTGTTGGCCAGGCATAAGTCTACCCTAAGAGGTTTATATGATATCGAGTATAGTGACAGGGATTTTAGTCAGTCCATGTAAGGCACATGCTGGAGGCTCTTGATTTTCTGTGTTAGAAACCTCTAAGGATTCTCTAATTACTGTAGATTCTTAGTACGGTACATACTGAATGGGGCGTTATACTCAATTATGGCCAGACAAGTGCCGAGTATAGGGGTGTTATGATTTCATTTGCTCTCAAGGTGATGCCTTTACTACTCAAATGAGTTATGTGGAAAGCTTTCCTTAAAACAGTAGACACTTCTTGCCTATACATAAAGGTCTGTAGCTGCAAACCATTGGAGGATTTTACTACTGGAGTAGGAAGCATCATTTGGAGTTCTCACAGACTCACTATACCAAAGCTCTAACATCTCTTTCCTTGAAATTTTAAGTGTAGCTTGCTTCCTTTATAAAAAGAGGCAGTAAAACTAACTCCCCCTAGAGAGAAGAGGGAAGAGAATTATATTAAAGGGTTTTCTAGTTTCTAAAATGACAAGCAGAACTGTGTCCAGAATTTGACTTGAGCAATCTCATGGATTTCATTCTTTACAAGAAAAAAAAAATAAAAAGAATACTGGTGGTTCTGTCTGTTCAGCTGTTTTTAAATCATTTGGACTGGATCTGTTCAGAAGGCATGATAGATGCTTTTGTGTTCCCATTGGCGTCACTTCTAGAAAGTTTCTCAGGAGTTTTTGGGTAAGAACCTTTGTTTCAAGAAATGATGTTTTGGATGTACATCAGTACTCTTATATCCAAGAAGAGACAAAGAGAAGTAGACAAGTCTACAGAGAAAAGATCTGAAAAGAAAAGATGTGTGAAATCAAGAAATCAAGAAAAAGGTGTCTGGATCTGACTAATCCTTTGGGTCCAGCACCTAAAACTCCAAGGATGTTGGATCCGTCAGTTATCCAGATCTGATCTCTCTCTCTCTTCAAGCTAGATTCTCACTGGAGCTGGTGCATCCTCATCTCCATTCACCTATTTTGCAGAAAAGATGATTTTCCAGACCCCCAGCAGTGGCATCATCATCAAGGTTGGCCCAATACATCAAAAGTCTTACTGAAATAAATGTCAACCATATGTTGAGGAGATTCTTAAGGACACAAATCTAACTGGGAGTCCCCCCAGTGCCATTGCCTTGGGGAGTTCCATCTTCCCCTTCAGGCTTTTTCTCAAGTACTGACTCACACTTTGGATCTAGTTCCACAGATCCAAGCCCTTCTGGGGGGCCTCAGTGGGATCCAATAATTTGAGGAACTTTAGCATCGACCACATCCCTTACTCTCTCCACTCTGATTCTTTCAGATAGAGATGACTCTTGGAGCCAAAGCTTTGGTGTTGGGGTTCCCAGTGGTGAAGTCTACTCCAAAGTTTTCAGAGCTGTCTTTTCTTCTCAGGGCCTTGGCACTTGATAGCTCAGGTCCAGGGTCCTCCTCATACCTGATCGCAGTCGGAGTGGTGAAAGTTCCTGAAGCTGTGAGTAGGAGGAATACTTCCTCGGCTCCAGTAGCTCTGTCAACTTTCAAGGCTGTTGAGTGGGTCTTGGCTGGGCCAAGAAGGCAGGTGTGCACCTCGAGTTCAGATCTGTCCCAACTCTCAATGGATTCTGTGACTTATTCCTCTCATTCTGATCAGCAGGGACCATCAGTATGTATAAGCTTGGAGGATACTCAACACTTGAGTTCCCAGTCTGATTCAGACCTGTCACCAGAAGTACACCAGAGACAAGCTCCTATAAAATAGACATGTTAGACTCTTTTCCAGATACTGTCATTGAAGACACTGATTTAGATGAATTTGAAGGATACCCTAGATCCACCTTGAAGGCACCACATTTGGTGACATCCTACAGTTAATGAAATGAGAGGGATCCACTGAAACCCCTTCTCCAGATGAATCTGTGTTCCTCAAGGCTTTTGGCACTGGCTCATATGCATCCTGGGTGGTACTGTCCATAGATGCCCTCATAGATCTTGTGGCACAGTAGACTTAGAAGGACCTATCTCCAAAAAGCCTGACAGAATTCTAGTGGCACCATCAAAAGATGGGAAACATTGGACTAAAGGACCACCAATAGACTCAACAGTAGTTGCAGCAGCCATGAAAAAGGAACTGTCTTTGAAGAGTTTTTCTCTTCATCCCCTAACAGGGAGTCAGTGATGTTGGACAGAGTGGGAAACAGGCTTATGCTTCAGCAATTTTTGTACTCTGAGCACTGATGTACTTTGCAAATATGACTTGTTTGTCAGAGGGACCCAACCAAGAAGATTTCTAGGTCCCTGTTGGGTAACTTACCACTGGATGTTCAAAAAGTGGTGGACACCCAACTATGTTTGCCTTACAATCATCTTTGAACTTGGCCATGCCACTTTCAAATGCAGCAGATGGTACAGCTAGAGCAGTAGGCATTGACATGCCTGGATGCATCTCTCTGATTTCTTGGAAAGCTTCAGGATATCCTTTATTAAGCCCCATCCTTTTTTGGGGCCAAATGTTAAAGAAATGCTTACTAGAGGTGAGTAGGGCAGTAAGGCCCTGTCTCTTGTGGGAATCTTTTTCTTCACCTCGTAGAGGACCTATTCCAGGAACAAAGAGGTGACAAGAAGTTGTGGTTCAGAAAATGTCAGGGTTAACACCATGACAGTCCTGGAGACAGACTTCCCCCAAGCAGAGAGGGACTTAACTCAAATGGACATTGCCCCAGAGGCAGAGGTGGACTGCATAATCAGGGATTTCACAGTCCTGTCACCAAAAAACCCGATCAGCACAACTGAAGGGTTACCCAGATGCCACACTGTGAAGGCATTCGGGGGGATGCTTAACCGTACACCCACAAGCCTGGTAAACATTACATCAGATTTCTGGGTGCTAAAGATAATCACAAGAGGCTACACTGTTCCCTTTTTGTACCCTCCAAAAAAAAGTTAGTTTTCCAGTGTTCCACCCAGTCAGTTGAAATCTGCAGCAACAGAGGTTTCAAAATTGATAGAAAAAGAGTCATCCAACAGGTCCCTCCAGACCAGTTAGAATCTGGACTCTATTGGTTTTTTGTTTTTTGCTTTCTTTTTTTGTTTAAGTCCCAAAGAAGACCAGCAGTTTCAGGACAGTTTTGGACCTCAGCCATCTGAATCAGTTAGTGAGAGAGGCAAAGTTCCAGATTTTTGGCACAGTCCCAACTTACCTCTTTTAAGGAAGAATGACTGGATGTGCTTTAAGGATTCCTACTATCATATAAAGATACTGAGGCAGCAGTCCAAGAGATTTCTCCATTTATGGCTGGTAGACAATCGTTTTCAGTTCAGAGTACTGCTCTTCAGTGTCATCACAGCCTCATGGTTGTTGACGAAGATTATGGCAGTGATAGCAGCTCAACCCCAACTGCAAGGGATCCACGTCTTCCCATATCTAGATGATTTTCTTCTAAATGCTACTAACAGGAATTTACTAGTACAACAACAGGCACTACTACTCCTCCTTACAGATCTACTGGGAATCACAGTAAGTCAGTCAAAAAGCCAACTGTCTAACGCAACAAATAGTTTATAGGATGTCATATAAACACAGTATTTCAAATTGCCAAGCTTCTAGATGCCATAGCACTGTCCATACAAATAGTAGCCAATCAGGTAGTTCAGTATTCCCCCTCCTCGAACAAGGTTGATCCTTCATCTGTTAGGGTTGATGCCCTGTATCATCGTGGTAGTTCCAAGGGTAAGATACCACATAAGACTGTTACAGTGAATTCTCTCATTCCAATAATCACAGGGTCTACACCCCCTCCATGCCAGAATTCACACTACACAAATTTGCAGAGATTATATCGAAAGTTGGATAAACCTCCCTGTCAGTAGCAGAAGGATCTCTTACTTATGTCCACTTTTACACCCGATGCCTGTGACCTTAGGTCATTTCCCAGATGTGCAACCCAGCCGGACATCATTGAGCTACAACCCATCTGTTCAGAGTACTGCATCAGTGATCAGCAATTCATCTACTGGTACAGTAAGTTATTACACAACTGCCCTTCACATCCACTAGACATATTTCTGAATTACAATCACCATCATCCAAACCATTGTATATCATTTTCCATAAAGACAGAGTAATAGTGAGAGCAAATTCTTCCTTCTTACCAAAAGGTGACATCTGAAGTTAATTTGAATCATTCCCTTGATTTGCCAGTCTTTATTTTCCAAGTTCTCAAACAAAAGGGAATGTTTGCTACACACGCTAGATGTTCAAAGACAGTTCAGATTCTATTTACACCGTGCCAAGGATATAAGAAAGATCAACTGTTTTTTTTTCTTCTTCTCTAAAGCAAAAATTGTGCAGAAATGTATCAAAAGTCACAATTTCTAAATGGCTGTCAAGATTGCATTTCTTTTGTTTATAATGACTGGAGTTTACCCCTACACATGAAACCAAAAGCCAATTTCACAAGAGCAATAGCTATGTCTAAGGCATTCATGAAAAGATTTCATATTGGTGACATTTGTGCAGCAGCAACATGGTCCACAGTTCACACCTTTGTATCCCATTACCAACTGGATGTGCAATCCACAAGACTTTCATTCTTTGGTTGTACTATTCTCAGGAATATCCTTCTTTGATATCACCCAGGTGCCTTTTTTTTTTTTTTTTTTTTTTGCAGCTTGGGAATCTGTTCCAAACTTTGAATCGGCCGAAAATAGAGAACATTGGATACAAAAGTTATGTACTTACCATAACAATAGATCCAGTGTTATCTCATTTTCGTCCAGTTCAGTATCCCTTCCTCCTTCCCCTTCCCCCCCTTCTAATATTGTCACTGACAGCTTCTGATGATTGGACAGACCTCAACTAAGACCCTGTCTGCTCAAAATTTTCCCTTGATCCTTAATATCGTATTAACATGTATATCAACTGGCACACCTGCAGGTTTCTGCAGTTATAGGAAGAGATCTATATTTAAATAAAGTTAGCAAACTTATCTAACTTTTTTGAGATGAGGGAATTATGGGTAAGGGAGGAGTTAGAAGCTTGGATCCACAACTCTAGAAGAAGGTGTTGAGGTCATGTTTGATTGGGTCCAACAACCCAAACATTGAACCAGATGAAAGTGAAACAACAAGGAGCTGTCTTTATGGTAAGTACATAACTTTTCTATGCTTACCTAAGAGATCTCATGCTGTATGGGCTAGTTTGTAACACAGCAGTTTTGCAATACATAAGAGTGTTGTATTCCCTTCTCTTACGGAAGGTTCCATTTCACCTGCTGAAGTCAGTGAAGCTTGTATTACATACGGGGAACATTAGTAACATTAGTTTGTATTACACAAAACTGAACACTCAGAAAATTGTATTTCATGTACTGAAATCCATGAATAATATGAGCCAATACAGCACTTTACAAAGCTATGTTTTGTAGGAAGCAAGTATTCTTGAACCCCCTTAAATGTGTGGAGGGACAAACACTCTGCATCACTAGACTTAGTTATTCTCACTTATTCTCACTGTTAAGCTGCTGCACCTCATAGAATGAGGGATCACTAACAAGCAGTGTAAAACCCGCTTTGATCTTTCTCCAAGAGGCTTTGAGATTGGACAAGCTATGAAGCAAGTACACATCAGCTAATTTGTGTATTTCTATACTGAACAATGCAGTGATTCATTGCATGTAAATGAGCAGCTCACTTGGCCATTGAGGCGCAATATCCACTTCCTCAAAAATTTAAAGCATAAAGCAATACAACGGCTTAAAATAACTTTAAACTCCAACTTTAATAAAAATACAAAACAACTGGTAAGTGCTTTCGTCCCACTTATAGAACTTCATCTGACCAAGTTGCAATAAATCTTTCCACATTTAAATAATCAAGTCAGATCACATGATGTAATTACATCACTGCTTTCACTTACCTTTCCTTTTTAAAACCACTTTGTAATTTTCCCTTTCATTTTTACGTGGGAAAATACATGCATTTAACCTAAACCGCCAACAAGATTCCTTCTAGTCTAAATCATCCTCAGCCTCTAACCTAACAAAACCTGATCTGTAACACTAATTTTAAAATAAACAGCATTAATTTCTGAACTATGCTTACTAATAACATGCTTAGCTAAACTATCACTAAGATCCTTATTTTCTACAGCCCACAAATGCTCATACACTCTCTGGGATGAAAGTGCTTACCAGTTGTTTTGTATGTTTTTTTTTTATTTTTATTAAAGTTGGAGTTTAAAGTTATTTTAAGCTGTTGTATTGTTTTAGTGCAATATCCACTTAACTGAACTCAGAAAGACTAATTTCTAGAATGTCTAAAATGGTTAAGCTAAGAGAAACAAAGTGTTTTCTTAGTCACCAGTTTAATGGGCATTTCTTCTATGATTCCTAGACTTGGATGAAAAGAACTGGTTGGTGCTTTGTCTAGGCAAAAACTAACTAACTAAATAATTCTGAGTTTCCCATTTGTGGCAGATTGCCCGTAACCCCATGTAATTCTGTATAGCATCTCCAAGGTTGCACAACTGCAAAAAGGAAAAGGGAGGGAAAAAAGAGAGAATCACTACTGATGCTACAGTAGAAATGGTGCCAGCAATGACTTTCCATGACAAGTAACTGATGGTAAGTTGCAGCCTCATCCAGGGAAGGTCATCCACTATTTGGGAAGCCTTAATGATCTGCTTTTCCATGAGAATCACTACCATTACATTGAAAGTTTTATATCTGTATAACAATTTTTGAATCACATAAGCTATATGAATTATGTACATTTGTTTTATAGCGGATAAAGTGTAATTGTGACTTCATAGCAGAATGGATCTTTAATATTTAAAGTAAGATGTAAAGGAGACTGAGCAAGTTATTTTATGTTATTTTATTTGTTTTCCGGGGTAGAGCACTGATCTCCACAATTTAAGTGACTTGCTCAGATTCGCACAGTTAGGCAATGGAGGCTAAGGGAATCAAACCTTATACCAATGCACTACAGGAAACTCTGTTTGTGATTGTATTTGATGACCTTTAATGTTATGATACATGTTCTCATTGTGTTTCTACTTTTTAGCCTGAATATCCTTGGCACCCACAGTTCCCGCCTGCTACAAATTTACCATTACAAGGAGTGGACTCTTCAAGGCAAATAAACAAAGAACAGGGTAAGCTAGAGTAAAGATATTTTTTTACTGTGATGGTGTTGTCAATTGCAATAGGATTAGTGCTTCTGATTTGTTCACATTGTTTTCACAGTTATGTTTCCCGTGGTGTTTTTCCTGGGACAGATGTTTACTTATGTAGAATAATCTTTGTGTCCTAATTCTAAATAGAATTATAGTCCCTCCTTCATTACCTTCTTCTTACTTTAAGGGAACACTATAGCATTGTGGCTAGTGCCAAGTGTGGTTGCTAGGTAAACAAGAAAGGCAAAAAAAATCTGAACACACAGCCATACTGTGGAATAGTCATCTTAGGTACTTTTTCCAGGTGTATAATTTAAAAAGATTTTGTAAGCAAGTCTTTCTGTATGGACTGAAAATAAGAGGGCCAAGCTGCAGAGTTTTTGATACATTCAGCTAACCTGGATTTGATTTCCACATTGTCCACTCACATACGGTATCCCTCTAAGCAAACTGGTTTCCTTCTGTATTGCACTCTGTTCACCTGAGAAGACAGGATTCTGCACTTAGTGGTTTAATTTGATTAAAGCATAATAAAGACCACAGCCTGTTTTTGCATGGTATTAGCAGTAGAGTTAGGTCAAACGTTTCATAAAATACAAGCAGACATTCTTATGAATAAATGACAAAGTAAATCTTTAGTTTTGCAATTTTGTGCAGATTGTGTGCTCCACCCCCACTAGATAAAATGCTGTCTTGTTATTTGCATGGCTAATGCAGTATAACAGCAGCAACTTTATGCCATTTTGCTTCTGGCAGACCATGAAGAAATGATCTGAGGCTAATCTGAAATTGCTATGCTAGGGGTGTTGCACAAATGTGGCATGTTCTGAATGATTTTTGTCAAACACTTAACAGTTGTTCAAATGCTTTTTTCTTCCTGCAAGTACAGACTTTGGAAATTGGTCCATGTAAAATTTGTGTTTTGTTTTTCACTGTTACTTGCCATAACTCTCATGTTTGATTTAGTTTAGTATTGTTACTGAAGAGTAATTAGGTCTTTTAGCCAGTTTCAGCTGTCAGTACATTGTTTTTATTTCTTCCTGTTATTTTAGGTATGTGGGGAGGTTTTGTCAAGATAACCATAAAGAACTTTTGTCTTCTATTAAAAACTATTTTTTGTTTATTTTTGTCTGTTTTATTAAGAACTAGACTGGCTCTTGTTCTGTTTGTGCAAGGTCTGGTTCTAAAACAAGAAAAGAGATTGAGACTGCAGGATCCATTCACTGCTGTTATATCCTACTGTAGCAGAGGACCGTACTTGGGAGACAATTTCAGGTCAGATCACTGCCTTGAGTGTGTACAAAACACTATTGTCCGAATGCAGTAATACTGGGCCAAGGCCATTGAAAATAGTAAGAATGTGGGCAGCATTGTGACTCATGGGATGAGATTTCTACCTTATAGCTTTTGGTTCCAAAGTTTCAGCCTGATGTCTGGCCATTGACTGTGTGGAGCTTGCATTTCTCACTGTGCTTACATGGGTCGCTGGGTGCTATGGTTTAAACCCAGCTCCAAAAAACATGTTGGTAAATTAACTACACTGAATTGTTCATATATACTAGATAATAAATATGTGGTATTGATTGTAAAGAGTTACAAAGATTAGTGCATGTTTCTGAACAGGTGGGTAAGCATCTCTTTGCATGTGGTTTGATGCTGTTCAGGCCTCTCGGTAGGGGGGCCCCTGGCCACTGGGTCCAGTCGGCATGCCTGGCTGCTGGATCAAATTTATCTGACCATGTTAAAACTAGGGGATTTGGATGCCCTTTGCAATCTGATGTCTTGTTTGGTTCTCCTGTGTTGCCAGTTTTAAGAAAATTAAAGAAAAGAAGAGTAAGTCTATGAAAGATTTTGGCATATGAGGAAGTTGCAATGGTATCTCAAAAATGTATGGACACAGCACTGCCCAGCATCTGGACACTTCATTCAATAATACCATGCATTCAAAAGGAATTTTTGTGGTCAGAGTGGATACAAGACAAGTGGCCTGTCAGACAGCAGCATCTACATATCAACTTGAAGGAGATGTCAGCAGTCCAGTTTGCATTTTATTAGCTTTCAGTTTACTTCTTCCAGGGGGCAGGTTGATTCTAACAGACAACACACAACTGTCATGTCATGTACATCAACAAGCAAGGGGGGGAACATTCTTCCCTCATCACAGGCAGCAAGCATTTTTTGGGGGAGACTGCTCTTTTACAACTACTAAGTCTTCTGGGGGTTTCGTTTGGAGCACACAGAACTCTGTTAGCAGAGTGTTAAGGGAGACAAATCAGTGTCCCCAGTGGAAACTGGATCTTCATGTATTTCAGAAATGTGGGGTTACAGTGCCAGTGACCTATCTACAAGCAGTTAAATTAATTGTCTACAAAATATTAGAGGGCTTTTATTGTAACTTCTGAGCTCTAACTAAAGCTGATTATGTTAGTAGTTGATATGTTCCCTAGACCGGCTTAACTGACGAATTCTGTGTTCCAAGGATCTCTATATTCCACAGGGAAGAAGGATCTGCTTCCTTGAACATGTTTAGCCTTCTGTAGTGCCTAAAGTGTGCTGGGCGGCCACGGTGGTGCAGCGGTTAGCATTGCAGCCTCACAGCAAGAGGTTCTCCGGTTCGATTCTCGGCTGGGGTCCTTCTGTGCGGAGTCTGCATGTCCTCCCTGTGGTCGCGTGGGTTTCCTCCGGGTGCTAAGGTTTCCTCCCACATCCCAAAGACATGCTGTAGGTGGATTGGACACTCTAAATTGGCCCTAGGTGCGAGTGTGTGTGTGTGTGTGTGTGTGTGTGTGTGTGTGTGTGTGTGTGTGTGTGTGTGTGTGCCTTCCGTGGAAGGTTGGGCGCTGGGCTGGCAACTTGACACCTTTAAACTCTACTGCCAATCTGTGGTGACCCCTAACCGGGAAAAAGCCGAAAGAAGAAGAAGTGCTTAAAGTGTGCTGCATTTTCTTAAGGCTTGCCCCCCCCCCCACCATTTTCTGCCATCTTATGCTAAGTAGCATAACTTTTAGTTATGTACTTACCATAACTTTAGATGTTTGGGATCCATCTCGCCTACATTCAATACTGATGGGCTCAGAGCCGATCCCTCGGCTCCGACTCGGCACACTATGCTATAGAGCGAGGCCTCTTATTGGCTGAGCTATTTCTTATCCCAGGATGCACCACCACTAATCCCCCAGATCTTGTTTGTCCGCATTCATGCACACATGCACAACTTGTTTATATAACATTGTTAGATGTTTCAAGATGAAACAACAGGATTCGGACCTTCTGATATCCTCTGATCTCCAAGGAAGGGGGAAGGAGGGTGGGTTATTAGAATGTAGGCGAGATGGATCCCAAACATCTAAAGTTATGGTAAGTACATAACTAAAAGATGTTATGTGATCCTATCTTGCCTACATTCAATACTGATGGGACAGCGTCCCTAGCACCTAAATCCTGGGTGGCTCATTAGAAAACACTCCTGAGCACTGTGGAACCAAATGAAGCTCGTCCTCTAGATGCCACATCCAATTTGTAGTGGGAAATGAAAGTGTGCGGGGAAGACCATGTAGCCGCAGCACAAATGTCACTAATGGCAAGCTTAGAATGAAATGCTATCAAGTAGCCATAGCCCTTGTAGAATGAGCTTTGACAGAGGTGGTAAGCTCTTTATTAGAATAAGAATAAGCTTGAGTAATACAGTCCCTGATCCATTTGGCAATAGTGACCTTTGTGACGGCTTTGCCCAATTTATTGTCCGCAAAGGATACAAACAACTGATCTGTTTTCCTTGTTTGTTTGGTCCTATCTAAATAAAAAGCCAACTGCCTGTCGGCATCTAATGTCTGGAATATGAATTCCGCTTTGTTAGAATACTTGAAAGAAGACTGGAAGTTCTAATGATTGTTGTAGGCAGAAACTGGAACAAACTTTAGGGACAAAGGAAGGATTTGGCCTGAGAGATACTCTGTCTTTGTGAAAAACCAAGTACGGAGGTTTTACAGACAAAGCTTGAAGCTCTGAAACCCTTCTGGCAGAAGTAATTGCCACCAGAAAGGCAGTCTTCCACGATAGAAATTTTAAATCACATGTCGCTGCCGGTTCGAAGGGGAAGGAAGTTAAGGTGCGTAACACCACATCGAGATCCCATGGAGGAGCAGGATGAGAAATCAGAGGTCTTAAAAGCGCAGCACCTTTCAAGAAGGTCTTACACAATCTGTTGCTCATTAAAGGTGGGTTTATAGATTCGTGAAAATTGGAAATAGCTGCCAATTGAACCTTGATGGTAGAGACTGAAGAGCCTTGATTGAAAAGAGAAGTTAGAAATTTCAGTACTTCTGATACGGGAATAGTGATGGGATCCAGGCCCCGGAGTTGAGCCCAAATAGCAAATCTTTTCCATTTGCTAGAATACAATTTCTTTGTAGCAGACTTGTGGGCCGAAGATAAGATGTGTACAACTTCTGGATCCAATGTATGACTCCTGACTATAGTCAGAAGAGGAGGAGCCAAGCCGTCAATCTTAAGGTGTGTAGGGACTGGTGGAATAGTCCCGACTGATGAACCAATAGGTCTGGGATCTGATCTAGGAACCATGGACCTTCCAGAGCATATTTCCGAAGATAGGGGAACCATACTTGACGAGGCCAGTAAGGAGCAACTAAGATCATTTTGCTCCCCAAGAGAGATGCCTTTTGGATCACCCTGGGAAGGAGAGGAACTGGGGGGAAGGCATAAAGCAAGCCAGTGGGCCACGGACGGGCTAGTGCGTCCATGGGGCTCTTCCCCGGAGCCGGGGTGAGGGAGAAGAACTTTTTGCACTTCGCATTCAGTGGAGTCGCGAAGAGGTCGCAACATGGAACTCCCCATTTGCTGAAAATCTGATTTGCAACTGTAATGTTCAGAGACCATTCGTGAGGAGAGAGGATGGTTCTGCTCAGTCTGTCGGCTATCACATTGGACTTGCCCGGGATATGAGTAGCCACTAGAAAGCGTTTGGTCGACACTGCCCATTCCCAAACTCTCATGGCCTCTCTGCAAAGAGGATAGGATCTGGTCCCTCCCTGTTTGTTCAGGTACCAGACCACTGACATGTTGTCTGAGTGAACGGCAATTACGCCCTGAGGGAGGTAATCGTGAAGGGCTTGAAGGGACAGAAGCACCGCCCTCATTTCTAGGATGTTGATATGAAGTAGGGTCTCTTCTGGGTGCCATTTGCCTTGGACTGACCTGCCCAGGGAATGCCCCCCCACCCCATCTGGGAGGCGTCCGTGGTCAAAGTGGCCGCAGGAGGAGGTGGAACAAAGGGTCGTCTCTGATCCAGATTGGAGGACACCAGCCACCAGCGAAGGTCCCGTTTGCAGGTTTCCGTGATCCACATGAGGTGACTGAGAGGGAGTTCCTGAAAGGACCACTGAGCTGAAAGAAGCCACTGGAGAATTCTCATGTGCAATCTTGCTAGGGGAACTAGAAGAACCGTGGTGGACATGGATCCCAATAGCTGCAGTACCATTCTGGCTGGGGCTTTGGATCTGGGAAGTAAGGCTCGAACTTGAGCCTGTATGGTTTGTATCCTGTCTGTAGGTAGATAGACCCGCATTCGGTTTGAGTCTATCTCTACTCCGATGAATCTTATGCGTTGAGATGGCAGCAACACAGACTTTGGCCAATTGAAGGTGATTCCAAGGGAATTGCCCAGTGATATCGTGGCTTGTAGGCTCCGCAATAGTAGATGCTTGGAGGTGGCAGTTAGGAGCCAGTCGTCTAGATACGGAAACACCTGGAATCCTAGACTTGTTAGGTGAGCAGTCACTACCACCAAACATTTGGTGAACACCCTGGGGGCTGTGGTGAGACCAAAGGGCAGCGCGCGGAACTGAAAATGACTGCCTCCTAGGCTGAAGCGCAGATGTCTCCTGGATGCTTGATGTACCATGATATGGTAATAAGCGTCCTTGAGATCTATGGAGCACATCCAAACACCTTTCTCCAGCAATGGGAGAATGGTTTGTAGGGTGACCATTCGGAACTTGGACTTTTTAACTGAACGGTTTAGAATGCTGAGATCCAAAATGGGCCTCAAGTCCCCGGTCTTTTTTGGCACCAAAAAGAACCTTGAGTAAGTCCCTAATCCGATCTGGTCTGTGGGGACCGGTTGGATGACTCCCTTTTGCAGCAGCTTTGAAACTTCTGAGGCTGCAGTTTCCCGTTGACTGGGTGGCGGGTCCGGGATTTTTTTGGACTGAAGTGGAGAGTGAGAGAAAGGGATGGCGTAACCTCCGGCGATAATTCGAAGCACCCATCGGTCCTGAGTGATACCTTCCCAGGCTTTTAGGTGCCTCGAAACGACCCCGACTGGCTCGGAGCTGCACAGTCGGGCAATCCCTCAGGGACTGTGAAAGGCTGAAGAGCCACGAAAGGACTCGCGGTCTCCAGTGTTGCGAGGGCCTCTGCCGCCTCTGGGACGGCGTCTTCCAGAAGAATTTCCCCTCCTGCCTCTGGAAGGGGATCGTCCTGCTGTGAGGGGGAAGACTTCTGAGATCTATGGAACCACATTTTCCCTCCTCTTTTAGCCTTGGGGTAAGGCCGAAAGGGAGTGGAAAATCGTGCCTTTACGGCAGTCAAAGTCTTACCTTCTTGCTCGCAGCGGGTCAGTGTGTCCTTTACCTTGGGTCCAAACAAGGAGGACCCATCAAAGGCGTCGGCAAAGGAAGACTTAAAGGCCTCCGCAAAATGACACAGGCGGAGCCAGGCTTGTCTCCGTAGAGCAATGCCTGTACCCGCTCTACTCGCCCCTTGCCGCATAATAAATGAGCCTCATGGACGAGTTTGAAATGGACGACAGTGTAGCCAGCTGAGAGCCAACCGTCTGGGCCAGCTCCTCAGGCAGGTTACCCAAGAGGGTATCGGAAAGTTCTTTAATCAGATCCCTCTGAAATCTGGTAAAGTGCGTGAGATAGTTCAAGGACCTTAATGTAAAGGCCGCTGAACTTAGGGTGCGCCTACCGTACCGATCCATGCTCCTAGACTCCTTATTAGGAGGATGGACGGACGTCGAAGCCTCTGCTACATCTTGCTGGGTAGCAGATGCCACCACCAAAGCATCTACAGCCACACCTTTAGTCAGGAACTCTTTTTCCGGGGGTGCTGACAGGAACTTATTAGGACGAGCAGGCACCGGTTCCACAGAGTCTAAGTGTTCCCACACCCTTCAACAGATCAAGTCCAAGAGCTCGTCGAAGGGCGGAGACACCCAGGAGGCAGAGGGCTGAGCCCCGAAGGCCTTAAGGAACACCGACTCATCAGCAGAAGGGGGTTTGGATTGCCAGCCGCCTTGTTGTTTAAGGGCTTCCAGGATGTCTGCAAAGGAGACATCATCTGAGGACGACTTAGGGGACCCCTCTGCATCATCGAGATCAGTGTCTGATGTAAGAGACTCATCAGGGGAGTCAACGTGCTTCCTCTTGCACGATCTTTTCCTGGGGGGTTCCTCCGAAGAAGCTTCAGAAGGACCTCCAGGAGGGGGGGAAACCCCAGTGGGAGTAACCTCAGGCCCCGGGGCTCCGCTGTCTAAGGACAGGGGGACTGCCAAAGACCCAGTCTCGGTATGCAGGGAAGGAGCTGGGGAGACCGTGGAGGTAGCCAAAGATGATTTGGCTAACGCACTCCTCATAGCCCTAAAGGCGAGACCACCAGAATCCTGGGAAGGTCCCACCTCCGTGGCCACGACGGTAGACGGCACTCCCGCAGCCGACGCACCGAGA
Organism: Protopterus annectens; assembly: GCF_019279795.1. Classification (NCBI taxonomy): domain Eukaryota; kingdom Metazoa; phylum Chordata; order Ceratodontiformes; family Protopteridae; genus Protopterus; species Protopterus annectens. The sequence goes on along the minus strand of NC_056733.1, from coordinate 1,618,835,446 downwards.
GGAAGGCTTGGGACCGAAAACATCAGTCCCGAAGCGTCCCCCCCGGGGCCGACAGAAGAAGTCCGCGTACCGAACTCCAACTCAAGAGCCAGAGTTGGAGTAAGGGTCGGGCCCGACCCTAAAACCTCCATCGGTTCCACCAGCACTGGCTCCAACGGTGCTGAGGCTGTTGGAGGAGGAACCATAGTAGCAGGGTGGACCATCGGCTGTCCGAATCAGACATCTTGGAGGATCTAGATGACACCGATCGGGTCCGAACCGATTTCTCCATCGGCTCCATAGGACTAGGGGACCGGCTCGAATGGATTCGATTACTATCGGTTCGAGGAGATCTCAAAACAATTTCCCTCGGTGCCGATGAGGACTTGGCCCGAAGGAAGAGTCTGAGCCGGCAACCCTTATCGGCTCCAATATCAGTGGAGCCGATGAAGGTGACCCGCCTCTCGATGCCCCAGTCCTCGGCTCCGAAACCAGAGGGGTCGAGACTGGAGGCATCGAGGCAGACCGTTCCGCCCTCGGCTCCGAAGTCCGTGGAGCCGATGGAGAAGCCTGCCTAGGTTTTTTGGCAGTCGGTTCCGACAGACTGGTCGGAGCCGACGCTTTTTTCTTTTTTGTAGGAGAGGAAGAGGAAGATAAAGCCTCCTCGAAGGATGGCTTAATCAACCCTTTTAGAATTAATTTGTTCTTCCTCTCCTGGAGGACTCTCGATGAAAAGGCGTGACACACGCTACAGGACTCTTGTAGGTGCTTGGCGCCTAAACAATAAACGCACGAGGAGTGGTCGTCCGTTATGGACATTTTATAACCACACCTCGCGCACTTTTTAAACCCAGAGGGTCTATGCTCTTTAGACATGCTGACAAACCTCTAAGATTAATAATAACACAGAAAAAACTAGCAAGTTTTAAGTTTTAAATATAAAGTTTTTTTTTTTTTTTTTTTTTTTAAACCAAACAATTCAGTACTAGTAGCACAAACACAGAAAAAAAGAGGGTCAAGACCCTCTAACTTAAGCAGGTACTTGACACACAAATAAAACGCTAGATAGTAATAGAAAATAGGGAAAGGCCCCTCTAACTTAAACGGGAAACCTTCCCTTAATGAAAAAACACAAATTCCTCAACAGATTTACTCAAACACACTCGTACCACAACAATAGCTGTTAAAACAGCTTTTGGGTTCAAAATAAGCAAATTCCTGACAGGAAAAGTCTGAATAAAACAGTACTTAGCCCAGCCAAGTTTGAGACCACGTCCTAGCTTGTAAGCGGCAAACGAGATCTGGGGGATTAGTGGTGGTGCATCCTGGGATAAGAAATAGCTCAGCCAATAAGAGGCCTCGCTCTATAGCATAGCGTGCCGAGTCGGAGCCGAGGGATCGGCTCCGAGCCCATCAGTATTGAATGTAGGCGAGATAGGATCACATAACATCGTCCTTCTTCGATTCCAGCAAAGCAACATCTCAAATCAATTAAAAAAGCTTTCTTAATATTTTTCGGATAATTCCTTCTAAAATAACCCAAATATTGCTTCCAGAATTTGTAATGACATAAAAGTGTTGCTGCAAACTTGATCTCTGTCTGTCCCAGAGGAGGGAGGCATGCAGGCACCCTTCCACATCTATTTGTCTGCAACCCCCCCCCCCCACTGTACACTAATATAAAAGTCCAGAATAAAGTTTTAATGGTATGGGGGTGTCTAGGTCCCACACCTCCAAACCTGAAATCATAAAGGCTACACAGATTTACTGAGAAACTGTTTGCTGTTCATCATTATCATCATCATCAACCCCTCTTTTTTGCCTTTTTTCTACATGGAGTCTGGGTGTCGTGTCAACTGTTGCCATCCCTCTCTGTTTACTGCTACTGCCCTCCTTTCTTCGACATTCATGCCTGACTATCACAGGTCTTCTCTCACACAATCCATCCACCTCTTTTCTGGATGCCCTTATTTCTTCTTGCCTTCTTCCTGTCTGTCTCAGATTTTCTTCACCAGATTGCTTTCTACTTTTCTGCACATGTGCCTAAACCATCGTAATCTGTTCTCTTTGACTGTTTCTGTCATTGCAGCTACTTTGGCTTCTGCTCTTGTGTTCTCATTTCTTTGTCTGTCCCACAGTGTGCATCCTACCACCCTTCTCAGACACTTCATCTCCATCACCTCTAGCTTCCTCAGCTGCTCTGCTTTTACTGCCCAGGTGTCTGTACCGTACAGTAGCACTGATCACACTACTGTTTTGTACACCTTACTTTTCAGATTCTTTGGCATTCTTCTGTCATATACTTCACCTCACACTCTGCCAGTTGGCTGCAGCCCCTCTGATTCTAGCTTTGACCTCCTCATTCAGACTTCCCTTCTCTGCTACCCCTCCCAGATACTTGAAGCTGTTAACCTGTTTCACTGTTTTCCCTTCTATCACAGTTCTCATTTTCCTCTAAACTCCATTATTTATTGCCATTACAGTTGTTACTGCACTCAGTTTCATCCCATGTGCCTTCAGTTTTGCATTACATTCCCCTACCCTTTGCTGACATTCTTGCTCAAAGTCTGCTTGTAATGCCACATTGTCTGCATACAAAAACTTTATTGATCACCCCCCTCCATCCTGTTAGCTAATGTAGTCCATCACCAGTAAGAACAGCAGTGGGCTCAGAGCTGAACCCTGGTGCAGACCCACTCCAGTTGGAACCCCTCTGTGAGACCGAACACAGTTTGAACTTGAGTCACTGAGTCCTTGTATATAGCCTGCACTGATTCTGCTATTTCTGGAACTTCAAACCACCGCAGTACTGCCCAAATAGACAGTAACCTTAAGTTTGACATCCAGATCTCACAGACTATTAAAAAGATGCATAAAAAACTAGGCATTCTTACAACAAACACTTTCTTACAAATAATACTAAGTCCGCTATAGCGTGAAGTCACCTCTTGTCCACTCTTCTCTATGCTTCTCCTATTTCCATTAACCTCAAAAAAACTGACTTAGCAAAACTGGAATCATGTTGTAACAAAATAGCTAAGTTTCCAACTAATTCCTCTAACAGGACACACCATTTTAAGGTCCTGAAACAGCTAGATTGGTTAGAACTCCCTCAAATTTTCCTCTACAACCAACTTACACTGGCCCTTAAACTGTTATACATAATACTCCTACCCTTCAAAACCTGATACAACCACACTCTAGTACTAGAACCTATGCTCTAGTCAAAAATTCTTGCTTGACAGAGCTAAAGCCAACAACAAGGCAGGTGAATCTGTTCTTTCACATTTTATCCCTAAAATCTGGAATACTTTACCCTCCGACATATACTCCACTACCTTCTTACCCTTGTTTAAAAAAGTATTGAAAAAAATCACCTTAATAAATCATGACTTTGTAATTGTACCGCACCTGGATAATACAAACTACACTCACTAGTCTCCCTGATTTATTGATTTCCTTGCAGTGTTACCTCCTTTCTGAAGACTCCTTATATTCTCAAAACTGCTTAATATAGCACTAATCTTAAGCTTTCAAATGAGATGTTTTGTACATACTTGAATACTAATATCATCTGTAGTTACTAATCAAAGTTATTGCGTAGATGTTTCATTTGTGACTGACTGCAGTTAACTTGTCTTACTTGTTCCAGCCTCTATTTTACTAGTACTGTAATATGTTGTAAATTACCTCTACTGTACTACCAATCACTTATGACTATGTATTTTCTATTACGGATGTTTGTCACTTGTGGAGCTTTTCCCCCGGACCTTCGCTGAAAAGGGGCATGCGTCCGGAAGGACTTTCCCAGTAAACAAATATAAAATAAAAAATAAATAAAGTTAGCTTTCTTAGACCTTGTCATATGCTTTCTCCAAGTCTAAGAATGCCCAGCTGGATTCTTTCCTCATCTCTAGCGTCTTCTCAACTATCTGTCTCACTGCAAACATAGTTGTGCTGCAGCTTTATCTGAATCTGAACAGCTCATCTCCTGTCTTACATTCTACTACTGTGCGTTTTCATTCACCCTATCCAGAACTTTCATGCAGTGTGACAGGAGTTTGATACCTCTTTACTGCCCACAGTTGTGAATTTTTAATTATTTATTTAGTTAACATTTGTTTACCAGGAAAGTCCGACTTGGAACAATGATAATTTTCAGTGGCAGCCCGGGGAGCAACGCTCCAGACGCACGTCTTTGTAATGTGGGAGGAAACCGGCATACCCAGAGAAAACCCACGTGAACACAAGGAGGACATGCAGACTCCACACAGAAGGCACTCCAGCCGAGAATTGAACCAGAGAGCCTCTTGCTGTGATGTGACAATGCTACCACTGTACCACTGAGCCATCCAATGCCTTCTTTCTTCTTGAACACTAGCAAAGTATGCTTATTATCTAGTCTTCTCGGGTACTCCTTTCTCTCTCCACACTGCTGTGAGTACCCTCTGGTGCCATTTCTCCCCTATTTCACCCAGCATCTTTATCAAATCTGCTGTGATCTCATCTGAGCCTGCTACTTTCCTGACTTAATTTTCTTTAGTACTGATCTTATGTGTTCTATGATGGGCTCCTCCTCTTCCCTCTTTGGAGGCTGTATCTGGGGGAGTACAGTTTCTGTGGGGTTTTCTCCATTCAGTAGCTGCTGGAAGTACTCTGTTCTGTGGACTGGTGAGTGGGTTATTGCTGGCATCCCGTATGAAGGGTGTCTGACTATCTTCTTTATCTTTCTGTCTTTGCCTTGCAACCTGATGTACTTTCTTTGTGTCATCCACTGGGTCACTTTCCAGAAGCCGGTAGAGTGCCTCTGACTTGTTCCTAGCTATTGCAACTCCTTTCTTAGCTTCTTTGTTAGCCAACAAGTATTCTTTTTATAGCCTTGTTCTTCTTTTCTGTCTTGCACTTTTTCCTCCACTCCTCCTCTCTTTTGATGACTTTCTGGATTTCTGCATTCCACCACCAGCTTTCCTTATGTACCTTGTTTTCATACCTGTCTCAGCCACATATCTGTTCTGTAGTCCTCACACATGCTGCTTTGAGGTGCTGCCATTCTTTTTCAACTTCACCTATTTTCTTTTCTTCCTGAGGTGCTAGATCCCTCGTTAATTCCATGAATTGTTGTACTTTCTCTCCAGTCAACTTCCAGGTGTTCAGCCTTAGAGCCTTCTCTGATCACTATTTGCAACTGATTGTGGCAACCAATAGTTTATGCTGTGGGCCAACTGTTTCAATAGGGGTGACTTTGCAATCGCTGATTCTACCCCAGTGCCATTCTTAGGAGGAGGATGTCTACCTAAGTTGCATGTTGGCCACTCCCTTATGTGATTTTCTGACTGTCTGTGTTTCTGAACTATGTGTTGACTATTATCAAGCCATCTGCCAGACAGAAGTCTAGAATGGCCTTTCCTTTTTTATTCCTTTATTCTACCCATGTGGACCAAGACAGTCCTCCTTTCCTGTTCTGTATATTCCGATATGTGCAGTCAGGTCACCCATTATTATCACCAGTACATGACTTCCTGCTTTATCTAGTAGGTCCTGCAACTGCTGTCTGAATGTTTTCTTTACCTCACCATCACTACCCTGTTATGGGGCATAAGCTGAGATTATGAATACTGCCCTGTCATTTAGCTGACATCTGATTGCCATGAGTCTGTCACTAATTCTGATTACATCCTAAACTGTCTTCTGAAGCTTCTCCTTCACTGCAGTTCCCACACCATTTCTAGCCTTCACCACAATCCCCACACCATTTGTAGCCCATCCTCCTCTTGAGTAGCAGACTCTGGATTCCAAGCCAAGTGGTTCCGCTGCCCAGCCCTTCCATCTTGTCTCCTGGGTACATAGGATGTCCAGCATCCTCCACCATCATATCATCCACTTCCAAGCTTAACCCTGTCAGTGAACCTACATTGAGTGTAGCAGTTCTTAGTTCATGTTTAGCAGGTTGATTGGATGTCCTTCAAGCCCGCGGCAGTAGCAGCCTGTTGGCATCATGCCTCTTTCAACAGAGGAGAGCAAGAGTACCACTTGAGTTCTGTAACACTAGAGGTACAGACACAGCCATCGCTACCGTATCAGCACCGACACCTCCGAAGCGCAAAGATAAGAGGATTAGGATACAATCAGCGGTCTTCGGCCGGAAAGTTAATACTAACCCAAAAGAACTGGCACTTAAACAAAAGACAAGTGGATTTTACAAAAAATGGACAGCTTGACTACAGAAACAAAAAGAACTTCCTGAACTCTTGAATGAACGCCAAAAAATTTTACCCATCAAACGGTTGACTTATCAGAGGACACCCCCTTCATGGCACTGGACCCAAGAGTGCCAACTTTTAGACAAGGAAAGCTATCCAAACCACAGTGCCTTCTAGTTCCAAAAGCAGCCAAAAGACTAAGACCAATTCCTCGAGACTCCCCCCACCAGGCCTCTTCTAATTCTCAAATGCTTTCTTTGGCAGAAGATTTAATTTCTTTAATTAGAGGCCGGGCAAGGAGTCCGGCTGCAACAGCCCCCAGAGAAAGGATTACCTGCACGAGAGCCCTCCCCCAATCTGCAGAAGATGATTGAGATTTCTTGCAGGATCAACTGACCTTATCAGCCTTCAGCATTCCCCTTTGGCCTATCTACTGCGCCTCAGAGCCCAGACAAAATGCCACCCATCAATAATCGCCTCATTGCTCCTTACAGGCCATCACATCTCTAGTTCAATGGCAGCAACAGAAGTTTACAGACAAAGAAAAGCAAGCTGACAACAGATTTACACAGGGTCATTTATTTGCTAAGCTATACCTCCTGTTCTCTGTGGTTTATGAAAAGGAAACATACCATCCCAAACAAGGACATTTTTGGGCCCGGAATTCCACACACAGTACAACAAATGGCATTCCTGACTACAGCTCAACAAAAGAACTTCCTTTGCAGAGCCAGAACAAAAAGAAAACAAGTTCACAGCAAGAAAAGTTCTGCAGGCTCTCACTATGGCATCAAACATAATTCCAAGGAATACCTACAGACTACATATGAGGAAACTAAGGTCTACACCTAAAGAACTTATGGTCCCAACACAGACACAGGACCAAAACAGAACCTAATTAATTCCATGCTTAAAATAGGGTTTTGTGGACACAGGATCAACTTCACCTGCATCAATCTAAAAGAAATGCTGCAGTAAAACTGGCAATCCAAAAGTCAAACCATTTGACCTCCGTGCATACATTTGCCAAGCATTATAATTTGCCTCTATATTCCAGATCGAGCAGGGTTTTGCCACTGCTGTGCTACTGATCCTAGGGATCCTAAACACACCATTTTCTACTTCTCCCCTCCTAGGCTATGGATTCTTACATTTTACTTAAAGACTGCATGACTGCAGATGCATCCATGAAGGACATAGTACAGTTTGTAGATGTAGAAAGATGTCTGTGTAGATCTTGAACTGCAGTCATGGTTTTATGTCCAGGTAACCCAAGATTGACAACTGGTCACCTGCTGGCCCTTAGAGTAGTGACCCAGGGCTGCTGGGCTTTATGGTGGGCACAGACTGTCCAATAGGGGCAAATAAACCCTCCTACCCTTGGCATGGTTTCCTTATGTAGGTCAGCATAAGCCAAGTCCTCAACCCACTTATCACCGGCAAATACTCATGCCCATTTGGCAACCTTAGTCAACACAACCAAATCACCTAGAGCAATATTTTACATCATTGAGTGGCTGGCCCTGCCATGGTGCTCATTCTGTGTTCTCCTGTCATGAGGATGCTCTTCCCCCACAGGGCACCATGTAGAGGTCTATACTGTTGTTCACAGCTCCATTCTTTTTGGTGAGTTTAAGATGGAAACACTCGTGTTTCAGAGGTTGGTTGAACCCCACAGAGACACAGGAAGAACATGCAAACACCAAGCAGGTATTGGCCGGTAGTCAGGATCAAACCTTGTACCTTCTGCAATGGAGGTGAAGACCTTAAGCATTATGCCAACTGGTGCCACTGTTTATTGATATTGCTTCTTTATTTTCGTCCAGACTCTGGCTGAGTTGGTTTAATATCAGTATAACTTGTGGAAGTTAGTATGGAGGTTTTGACTTTCAATTTAAGCATCTCAAAGATAATCCAATGTTTCCTTTGTATTTCCATTTCATACATCCTCACTTATTAGAAATTTAAATTCTGTGACTTAGTTTCAAACATTTCCCTCTGATATTGGGCTTTGTTTAGGTTAGAACCTTCATGTTTCACTCAATGCTTTGTCATTTAAAGTAGATCTGTTGGTTGGTGTAAAGATAGTCAAAATACTGTAGAAAACATCTCGCTTTAATATTTTAGTTTTTAGTTGTACACTTTAGTGGTTGTCTGGAATATTTCCCTTCAGTCAATGGTAGGGACTTGCGTAGATATCTTACCATGCTTATTGCCTAAAATGTCCAGGTGATGAGCTGCCTTGTGTATGTTGCAGTATATTATTTTCTTTAGATTTACCCTTCCCAGTTTTTCTTGATTATTATTCCTGTAATGTACTGTATTTTGTGTATGTTTGTAACCAGTGAGGACCAGCATGTGTCCGTTTTGCCTTCTATACCCCTGGTATAAAACATTAACATAAAGTGACATTTGGATAATAGTGTGTCTGTTATTTTTCACAATATCTAACTCTTACTGAAGGGGATTTGCTTACTGAGAATGTTGTTTTCTTTGTTAAGGAATATAAAAAGTGTAGCATATCGTAGGACAAAACCACATTGCTCTGTGATACTTTCACAACTTATAGCGTTCTCATACATAGCTCTGTTAACACATCATTAAGGCATTCACAGTATAAATCTGCTCACTTTATTTCCCCTGGCACAAATTTAATTTTTTTTTAATGATTGACAAATACACCGATTTTCTTTTAATGATGTACACTCCTGCTTAAGCCATTTGGAAAATCCAGATTTTGCTAAAGCTTCACAGCATATCTATCGCTTCTTTATTTCTGATTATGCTCCTTGGTAAGATGCAACTCCATTTATTTTCGCCATTCTACTTATTGCAGAGTTGCATTAAGTTGAATCAAATTATTTTATTTCTTTTTCACATTTTTTTTTCTGTAAAAGCCACGTCCATATTATTTGGAAGTGTAATTTCATTTTGTGGGTTGGGGTATAGCGTGTTTATCAGTGGATGTCCTTCTTAAATCACTGTTACAGTATTCCTTACTTATGGATATCTGGCAAAGGACAGCCATATATCTGGCCAACATACCAGAAGTCTGAGCTCTTCTGCGTATCATACATCTGATATATAACCCAAGTTGGAAGACGTAAGGTACATAACAGAGGTAGGGACATGAAAAATTCAGAATTTCTATGCTGTCAGTCCCCAAAGCTTATTTTCATCTTCAGTCTTTTGATTGTACATCTTCAAGTTGCTTACCAAACCATTTAGGTCAGTAAGTACCCCATTGTGGACACTTCCTTCTTTTTATCTGCTATACTTTTTATGTGCATGTCTACCAGAAAAGGCAAATGTTACTGCTGTTGGCAGATTCCCTATAAGAGCAAACAAGAGAAGTGATTATTTTACCCTGGTGCCAAGCATAATCATAGAGGGTGTGCAGTTTGTCAATCTTTTATCTAAAAGACCCTCTGCAGCCATCTTTCCTCATTGTTCATTTATCTCCAAAAAAAACAATTTCTCAAGCTTCTCACCCAAGATGCTATGTTCAGCTGAGTCTTCATCTGTGACATACAGTCTCTTCCAAAAAAAGAAGTCAAAGAAGCTTAAGCCAGAAACTTCAGCTGTCCAGCTTCTGACAGATGTCTCTACTGTACTAGATGATGACTCTTTTATGCCTGGTTCCTCAGCCTGCCCCTGCTATTGCAACCTCTTCGGAGTCCGATATGAGGCAGATCATTCGCATGCCTTTGGGACTGAGCCAACTTCTGTTTCAGATGTGAAGGGGGAACCAAGGCTACTTATTTCTGAGGAGCAAGCAGATATTACTTCAGATTCTTGTCCATGATTCCCTGAAAGAAATTCATTATGCTTTGAACCTCCACAGTTTGTCCAAGCTGATGTTCCTACCAAGAGCAGTAAAAAGACTAAGCATATCTCCTCAGCTCCATTGGTGAGAAACCATCAAAGGGAATGGCATGACTTTACACTGGCCTTTCAAATGCGTATGTCTTTGAAACCCCCTCAGAATTTCCAGTTGTCTTCAGCTGTGGGGACTCATTTTTCTTCTACCCCTTTATAAAAGCAGAAGAATTCTTCCTCTGAGGAAGAAGTACTGGACTCCGAGGACGAATTAGCTTATTCTTCTAAATACACTGTCCTTTGGAAGTGGCTTCTGATGAGGATGAATCTCTTTCCCCTGACTCTCCATTAGAGGAACTTTCTTTTTATTTATTTATTTATTTTACATTTGTTAACCAGGTTAGTCTGGCTGATCTTTTGGATCATTTTCAGCAGAGACCCGGGGAAAAAGCTCCTCAGGACTAGAAAACAATTTATTAAATTTTAGCAACATAGTAGTAACAATCAGCTATACGATCTTACATGCAGAGTCCTGGAGAGAAAAAAAAGCTCCTCAGGCAATTAAATTATACAGAGTATTATTAATTGGCAGACAAGTATGTGAGTTGTTACAAACAAGGTTTTAAACAAATAGCAGAAGAAAATGTGACTAGTTACAATGTTATTTAAGCTGCTTATGGAGATACTATACTTAAAATGATGTATCATTTTAAGTGGGAAAGTTCTAAAGTATCTGATGCTTACTAGAGATATTATGACTTACTGTAGATGAAGACTACTAAACCTTCAGCTATTCATCCAGTTTTGCAAGATTTATTAGATGCTTTTAATTCTGCTTCCTTAAGTCATGAATCCCAGTCACCATCCCCTAAAAAGTCTGGCAGGTTTTGTAAAGTTCTTGATATGCAGAATTACTTTATTAATCCCATCCTCTGACCCTTCTTTTATTTTCCTTTCTTCAGACAAGCCTACCAAATTGTAGTCTTGCTTTCTGATAAAGGTAGTAGGGCCATTGACAGATGTTGCAAGTTGTATTCTTCTGCCACTTTGCCTTTAGTGCTATTAATTAATAAACTCATATGATGAGATATGTCTTAGCCTCGGTAATGTTTTGAATAATATGCCTGATATTGAAAGTAAATCTTCAGCCTTATCATTACTTGGTTCTGCCTGTAAAGTTGCCAAACTCTGTATCAAGTGTACTTTTAATGTTGCAGATTCTTCTTCTAGGGTGCCTGCATTGGGATCTCTTATCAGCAGTATTATTGGCTGTGACTCCGGTCTCTTTCTGAAGATGTCAAAGCCAGATTAGTAGACTGTCTTTTAGACGGGCACCATTTGTTTGGCTCTGCTGCTGCAGATCTTTTCAAGACTTTTGGAGTACAAGGGTAAAGTAATGCAAGAGCCATAAGTCTTGCATATGTCTTAATCCCGCAGGAGTAAGGGTTCACTTTTGTGTCCTTACAACAAAGGTGTAAGGGTACATAAGTGGATGTATGAGCATGAAAACCTCCGATTATCTGAAAGTCAGGGGACCTGGAAACATCTGAGTATGCACGGTATACAAAGGTCAGCTAAGAGGAGAGACAGCAGATAATGGATTCCCCTCAGTCCATGACAGGTAGGACAAAACCTAGAAAGGGTGATAGATCAGTGAGAGTAATCACTGCAACAATGATTAGTAGTGCATCTACTCTTATGTTTGAGTCCTTACAAAACTGTACTGTGTTGTTCCTTAGATCACTTTTGTAGTATTTCAAACTGTTGGGTGATTTCCAAAGCTTAACGAGTGGTAAGGGTGAATGGATCAGGCATAGTGGAACTGTCAATTAATCCAGAGAAAATTGATCTGGCAAGAGTCTCTGGTTCTATAAAAAGCATCTGCTTAGTAGTGTTTGGTAAAGTTATGAAGAGAAGACCAAATTGCTGCTTCTAAGATGGCTCTGGAATAAATACCTTTGTAAAAGGCTCCAGAGGATGCAACTGCTCTAGTGGAGTGGGCTTTTACAGAAATATTTTCCACGATGGGTGTAACAAAAGGGGGTAGACTTAGAAAACCAATTAGCAGTAGTTTCTTTAGAAGACCAGGTTTTATGTCCAAGGTAGTTAAATGTATCATGCTTGAGTCAATCTATCCATCTTTCCTTCTCCCCAGAATAGAGAAGAAAAAAAATGTCATTCTTTGAATGCATGTAGGCAAGTCAGATTTTGCTTAGAAAAGATTTAAAGATATTAGGAAATCTTTTTTTTTTCTTTTTAGGCTAAAACTGTAGCTTTGTCAGTATCTAAGCAAACTGTTTCTTCTTGGATTTCTGAAGTCCTTTCTTTTATTCTTTTTATGGGAAACGTCTTTCTTCCTCAGTTAAAGCTCATTTTGCTTGGTCTGTAGTCTCCTCTGAAGCTATGTTTCCAAACTTTGGAACTCAATCCTTCACAATCTTAAATTCATAGATGAACTAGCTGACTTTAAAATTAAGCTCAGTCAGTGCCTAAAAAAACAGTGTTGCTGTTGTACTGCTTCAGGTTAACCCCTTACATAAAAATCATTTAACTATAGCATTACACCTAATCTAAAACTCCTGTACTCGCAACATAGGTAAATCATTCCCAAACCAGTTTCAATCTCAATTACCTTTTTCATTTTTTATTTATTTTTGTCACCTCTACCACCTATCATTATTACTTACATGTCTCAGTATTACTAACTGTTCTACAACATGTCAGCACATAGTCCTATCTAATTTTCAAACCTTTTTTCTCATAACATCATTTGCCAAGTTAAACATATCCCCTTCCTGTACTCCTCACTCTTACCTAAAATATCTTCCCTTTTTCTACTCCCCACTCTTGCCTTTCTCACTTACCCCCCAACTACGTCCTCCTCCTGTACATTCTCTGTTACCTTCAAACGTTAAACCCTCAAACATATTTTACTAATATTCCTAGTGACTTTATCTGTCCCTCAGTCAGCACCAATATGTAAAAATGCTATACTCCTAACCTATGCTGCATTACTACTAATGCTGCTGTATATCAAACTTAACGCACCTATATGCTTCTAAAGACTATAAGCATGTATACCTTTCTCATTAAGTAAAAAATGTTGTTGAAATCTGTACTTTCAACCAGCACCATTGTAAAATGTTATGTCATATTCTTGTTCCACTTTCTGTGCACTTCGTATTATGTGAAATGTTTAATGTCTTGTATACTTTGTTGTACACTTTATACAGTGTCAAATACCAAACTGACCTGATGCGTACTGTATCTTCCAATAACTGTTCTTGTACATATTGCATCTCCTAAGGTCTTTTAATCATGTATGCAAGTTATTTGTGGAGCTTTTACCTCCCGGTCTTCACTGAAAATGGATTCCACCCAGTGAGACATTCCCAGTAAACAAAGGCATCTATTCTAGAAGCAACTAATTGGTCCTCTGTTCATAGTGTCACTAAACAATATAAGGTAGACGTGTTTGCTAGGATCAGAGCAGGTTTTACTAGATCCATTCTCCAGGATCATTTGAACTGTTCTTCAATTTCTTCTTTCTTCCTCCTCTCTTTTTAATAGCTTTATTACTCTCCCATTTATAAGGAATATTGCAGCAGTGATTTAGGAAGGACATAGTACAGGTGTGTAAGAACTTGCTATAACTTTTAGTTATGTACTTACCATAACTTCAAATGTATGGGATCCATCTCACCTACATTCTGTACTGATGGGTTCGGAGCCGATCCTCGGCTCCGACTCGGCACGCTATACTATAGAACGAAGTCTCTTATTGGCTGAGCTATCCCACATCCCAGGATGCACCACCACTGCTTCCCCAGATCTTGTTTGTCCGCACACATGCACACACACATAGACTGTTGATATAATATTGCCAGGTGTTTCAAGAGAGGAAACAATTGAACTCGGACCGTCCGGTCTCTTCTGATCTCCAAGGCAGGGGGAAGGAGGGTGGGTTATTAGGAATGTAGGCGAGATGGATCCCATACATCTGAAGTTATGGTAAGTACATAACTAAAAGATGTAATGTGATCCTATCTCGCCTACATTCTGTACTGATGGGACAGCGTCCCTAGCACCTGATTCCTGGGTGGCTCACTGGAAAACACTCCTGAGAACTGTGGAACCAAAGGAAGCTCGCCCCCGAGATGCCACATCCAATTTGTAATGAGAAATAAAGGTGTGAGGAGAAGACCACGTAGCCGCCGCACAAATGTCACTAATAGCAAGCTTGGAATGAAAGGCTGCCGAAGTAGCCATAGCACTGGTAGAATGAGCTTTCACTGTAGCTATAAGCTCTTTGTTAGAAATGAAGTAAGTATGACTGATACAGTCTCTGATCCACTTGGCAATAGTGACTTTCGTGACGGCTTTGCCCAATTTATTATCTGAAAAGGACACAAACAATTGATCTGCTTTTCATGTTTGGTGTGTCCTATCCAAATAGAAGCGTAATTGTCTGTGGACATCTAAGGTGTGAAAGATATACTCCGTTCTGTTTGAATACTTCGGGAAGAAAACTGGAAGTTCCAGTGATTGCTGCAGACAAAAAGTAGAACAAACCTTAGGAACAAAGGATGGGTTCGGTCTGAGGGATACTCTATCCTTGTGAAAAAACAGATATGGTGGTTTGATACATAGGGCTTGAAGTTCTGAAACTCGCCTGGCTGATGTAATTGCAACTAATAAAGCAGTCTTCCAAGAAAGAAATTTTAAGTCACAAGTTGCTGCCGGTTCAAAGGGGGAAGAGGTTAAAGCACCTAACACCACATTAAGGTCCCACGGTGGAGCGGGATGAGATATCAGGGGCCGTAGCAGCCCAGCACCTTTCATGAAGGCTTTACACAACTTGTTGCTCATCAAAGGTGGTTCTATGCTCTCATGAAAATTGGAAATAGCCGCCAATTGAACTTTGATGGTAGAGACCGAACAACCTTGGTTGAACAGAGAAGCTAAAACTTCAGAACCTCTGACACCGGGCTGTCATGGGGTCTAAGCCCCGGAGTTGGGCCCAAATAGCAAATCTCTTCCATTTGCTGTTATACATTTTCTTAGTAGAAGTCTTGTGGGCCGAGGATAAGATATGTATGACTTCCGGGTCCAAAGCATGGTTCCTGACTATGGTTGGAAGAGGAGGAGCCAAGCTGTTAACTTCAACGAGTGGAGGGACTGATGTAGCTGTCCCGACTGATGGGTCAAGAGATCCGGAACTTGGTCCAGGAACCATGGACCGTCCAGCGCATATTTGCGAAGAAAGGGAAACCAGACTTGACGAGGCCAGTATGGGGCAACTAGGATCATTTTGCTCTCCAAGCGAATCGCCTTCTGGATCACCTTGGGAAGAAGGGGAACCGGAGGAAAGGCGTATAGCAGTCCGGTGGGCCAAGCTTGGACTAGGGCGTCCTTGGGAATCTCCCCCGGAACTGGGATGAGAGAGAAGAACTGTTGGCATTTCGTGTTGAGGGGGGTTGCGAAAAGGTCGCAGCAAGGAGTTCCCCATCTCCTGAAAATCTGAGTTGCTACTCTGTCGTTCAGAGACCACTCGTGAGGGGAGAGAATAGTTCTGCTCAGCTCGTCGGCTATCACATTTGATTTCCCTGGAATGTGTGTCGCTACCAGAAAACGTTTGGTTGCAATCGCCCAATCCCATACCTTCATGGCCTCTCTGCAAAGAGGGTAGGATCTGGTCCCTCCTTGCTTTTTCAGATACCAGACTACCGACATGTTGTCGGACTGGATGGCAATCGTGTCCTGGGGGAGGTAACTGTGTAGTGCTTGCAGCGATAGAAGCACCGCCCTCATTTCCAGTATGTTGATGTGGAGGAGACTCTCGTCGGAATGCCACTGGCCTTGGACTGACCCGCCCAGGTAATGTCCCCCCCACCCCATCTGGGAGGCGTCCGTAGTCAGTGTGGCCACTGGGGGTGGTGGAACGAAGGGTCGCCCCTGATCCACGTTGGAGGAAAGTAGCGACCAACGAAGGTCCTGTTTGCACGTCTCTGTGATCAGAATGTGGTGACTGAGTGGGAGATCCTGATAAGACCACTGGACTGACAGGAGCCACTGGAGAATCCTCATATGTAACCTTGCTAAGGGGACTAGGAGAACTGTGGCCGACATGGACCCTAACAGTTGTAGGACCATCCTCGCTGGGGCTCAACGTCTGAGGAGCAAAGCTCGAACTTGAGACTGTAGTGTTTCTATCCTCTCTGCAGGAAGATAGACTCACATTTGCTTTGAGTCTATCTCTGCTCCGATAAACCGAATGCACTGAGATGGCAGCAACATGGACTTTGTCCAATTGAAGGTGATTCCTAGGGAGTTGCCTAGAGATATAGTGGCTGCTAGGTTTTGCAAGAGTAGACGCCTGGAGGTGGCAGTTAGGAGCCAGTCGTCTAGGTATGGAAACACCTGGAATCCTAGACTTCTCAGGTGAACAGTCACCACCGCCAAACATTTGGTGAACACCCTGGGGGCTGTGGTGAGACCAAAGTGCAGTGCACGGAACTGGAAATGACTGTCTCCCAGGCTGAAGCGCAAGTGTCTCCTGGACTCCTGATCTATCAGGATGTGATAATAGGCGTCCTTGAGATCTATGGAGCACATCCAAACACCTTTCTCCAGCAGCGGGAGAATGGATTGTAAGGTGACCATCCGGAACTTGGACTTTTTCACTGAACGATTTAGTTTGCTGAGATCCAAAATGGGCCTCAAGTCCCCGGTCTTTTTTGGCACCAAAAAGAATCTTGAGTAAGTCCCTAATCCGGTCTGGCCTGCGGGGACAGGTTGGATGGCTCCTTTTTGAAGCAGCTTTGATATTTCGTTGGCTACAAGATCCCGTTGACTGGATGGTGGGTCCGGGATTTTCTGGGATGGAGGTGGGGGTTGAGAAAAGGGGATGGTGTAACCTCCGGCGATGATTCGGAGCACCCATCGGTCCTGAGTGATACTCTCCCAGGCCTTTAGGTGCTTCGAAAAACGACCCCCGACTAGCTCCAGAGCTGCACAGTCGGGCACTCCTTCAGGGATGCTGGAAGGTTGAGGAGCCACGAAAGGACTCGCGGTCTCCAGTGTTGCGGGGGCCTCCGCCGCCTCTGGGACGGCGTCTTCGTGAAAAATTTTCCCCTCCTCTGCCTCTAGAAGGGGGATTGCTCTGCTGCAAAGAGTAAGGCTTTTGAGATTTACGGAACCACATTTTCCCCCCTCTTCTAGCCTTGGGATAAGGCCTGAAGGGAGTGGAAAACCGTGCCCCTGCGGCAGTTAAAGTCTTACCCACTTGTTCACAGCGAGTCAAGGTGTCCTTTACCTTGGGTCCAAACAGAGAGGACTCATCAAAGGGAGCATCGGCAAAGGAAGACTTAAAGGCCTCCGCAAAATGACACAGGCGGAGCCAGGCTTGTCTCCGTAGAGCAACGCCTGTTCCCGCCGCTCTGCTCGCCCCCTCGGCTGCATATGAAATGAGCCTCATGGACGAGTTAGATAACGATGATAGGGTAGCCAGCTGAGAGTTAACTGTCTGGGCCAACTGCTCAGGTAAGTTACCAGAGAGGGTATCTGAAAGTTCCTTGACCAGATCCCTCTGAAGTCTGGTGAAGTGCGTCAAATAATTCAGAGACCTTAAAGTAAAGGCTGCTGAAGTAAGGGTGTGCTTCACGTACCAATCCATGCTCCTAGACTCTTTATTAGGAGGATGAACGGACGTTGAAGCCTCTGCCACATCTTGTTGGGTAGCAGATGCCACCACCAGGGCATCTACAGCCACACCTTTGGAGAGAAAATCCTTTTCAGGGGGTGCTGAGAGAAATTTATTGGGGCGAGCTGGCACCGGTTCCACAGAATCCGGGTGTTCCCACGCCCTTCGAGAGATCAAATCCAGAAGCTCATCGAAGGGCGGAGACACCCAGGAGGCGGAGGGCTGAGCCCCGAAGGCCTTGAGGAATACCGACTCCTCAGCAGAAGGGGGTTTGGACTGCCAGTCGCCTCATTGCTTCTGGATCTCCAAAATGTCCGCAAAGGAGACATCATCCGAGGACGACTTGGGGGACCCTTCCGCATCATCGAGGTCGGTGTCCGAGGTGAGAGACTCGTCAGGGGAGTCGACATGCTTCCTCTTGCACTGTCTCTTCCTCGGAGGTTCCTCCGAAGACGCTTCGGAGGGACCTTCAGGAAGGAGGGAACCCCCGATGGGGGTGGCCTCAGGCCCCAGGGCTCTGCTGTCTTGAGACAGGGGGACTAGAAAGGAACCAGTCTCCGTGCCAAGGGAAGGTGACGGTGAGACGGTGGAGGTGGCCAAAGAAGATTTTGCCAAAGCACTCCTCATGGCCCTGAAGGCGGGACCCCCAGAGTCCTGGGAAGGTCCAACCCCCGAGGCCACAACAGTAGACGGCACTCCCGCAGCCGACGCACCGAGAGGGAGGCTCGGAACCGAAAACATCGGCCCCGAAGCGTCACCCCCGGGGCCGACAGAGGAGGTCCGTGTACCGAACTCCGACCCAAAGGGCGGGGTTGGAGTAAGGGTCGGAGCCGACCCGAAAACCTCCACCGGCACCACCAGCTCCACCAGCACCGACTCCAACGGCGCCGAGGCTGTTGGAGGAGGAACCAAGACAACAGGGTGGGCAACCGGCTCCAGAGCCGACTGGGCTGGAGCCGAAACCAACTTTTGAAAGACCGGAGACTGAAACAGCCTTTGAAGTACCCTGTCTATGTCCGAATCAGACATTCTCGAAGACCGAGAAGAGATCGAACGAGCTTGAGTCGACTTCTCCGCCGGTTCTGAAGGACTGGGGGACCAGCTCCGAATAGTCTCGATAAATATCGGTGCCGAGGGAGACTCCACAACCATTGCAATTTCCCTCGGAGCCGAAGTGGAAGAGTCTGAGCGGGCAACTCTCATCGGCTCCGAAGACAATGGAGCCGATGAAGGTGACCCACCTCTTGAAGCTTCCAGCCGCTCGAAGCCAGAGGAGTCGAGGCTGGAGGCATCGAGGCAGACCGTTCCACCCTCGGCTCCGAAGTCTGTGGAGCCGATGGAGAAGCCTGCCGAGATTTCTTTGTACCCGGTTCCGACGGGCTGGTCGGAGTCGACGATTTCTTTTTCTTTGAAAGTGAAGAGGAAGAAGATAAAGCCTCCTCAAAGGAAGGGGTGATAAGCCCTTTTAAAATCAATTTATTTTTCCTCTCTTGGAGGACACGGGAGGAAAAAGCGTGACAAACGCTGCATGACTCTTGAAGATGCTTAGGGCCTAAACAATAAACGCACAAAGAGTGATCGTTCGTGATGGACATTTTTGTAACTGCATTTAGAGCATTTTTTGAATCCTGAAGGTTTGTGCTCTTTCGACATGTTGACACACAAATCACTACCACAGAAAAAATTATTTTAAAATAATAACAGAAGTACGTAAACTGAGGACAAGGCCCCTCTAATTTAAACGGGATCCAAAACTAGACAACTTTATCACAGAGAGACTCACAGTAAGAGCTTTAACAATGCGCGAGGGCAAGGCCCCTCTAACTTAAACGGGATCCTTTCCCTCAAACTAAGACAATTTACCACAAAAAAAAGGTCAAATCTCAGTCACACAACAACAAATAGCTGTTAAAACAGCTTTTGGGTAGATAAGAGAAAATTTCTGACAGAAATTTTAAAGTAATAAGCACTTAGCTCAGCAAAGTCCGAGACCACGTCTTTGCTGTAAAAGCGGCAAATGAGATCTGGGGAAGCAGTGGTGGTGCATCCTGGGATGTGGGATAGCTCAGCCAATAAGAGACTTCGTTCTATAGTATAGCGTGCCGAGTCGGAGCCGAGGATCGGCTCCGAACCCATCAGTACAGAATGTAGGCGAGATAGGATCACATTACATCAGCAGATGTCCTACTAATAACTCTTGCATTATTATATTCCACCCTCTTTCACCCATTTTTGATATACCTGTTTTCTCTGCCAAAGTGAATTTGTTTCATTTTTCCTTTTTCTTGTTGGATATGTACATATACATATAGTTACCTCTGTTTTCTTTTCCTTGGTTTGTCCTGGGGCAAATAAGTTCTGAGGTTTTCTTGCCTGTACATCCCTTATGTACCTTACATACTTGGGATTAGGTTGTACATCAGAAGTACTGTTTGTAGAAGTGCCTAAGCTTTGGTATGGTGGCCAGACATATGGTTATCCCTGTCAGGATACCCATTTGTAAGGAGTACAGCAACAGAGATTAGTAGGACCTCTATCATTATGGTAAGTTCTTATGCAACTATACTTCTCTTATCCTTAAACCAGTGCAAGGGGGAACCCACTGATAATGAAATGTTTACCCCCATTGTTGTGCGCGTGTAATGTTTGTGTGTGTATGTATGCGTACTGTAGCATTCTGTAGTGCTTACATTAAAAAAAGAGCACATTTAAATAGTATTCTCCCTTTTTAGACAAGGTTTATTAACAAGGAGAAACAAAGTACCTTCTTGCAGGAAGTACTAGAGAATCATCAGATAACCTATGTAGAAGATTCTATAGGAATGAGAAGTGTATCAATTGGTTCTCTGACAGAGTAGCTGATGCTTGGAACAGACTACCAAATTACATTAAAGCAAGTACTAGTTTAGATATTTTTAAGAACAGCCCGGACCTTTATTATGGGAACAAATGTTTTGGCATTATGGCAAGCAAGAAGGGCTTTTAATCCCTGTGCTTGATACATTTGTATGTATGTATGTATCCTCTCTTGGTAACCAATAATTTAACCTCCAACCATAATAATCCTTTGGAACATGATAACCAATCACAATCTTTCGGGTATACGTAATACTTCTCCATCAATCAGTACTACAACACCCAATCATGACTGCCTTTAAGTCAGGCTTTTCAGTCTAAACCAATCATTGTTTTTCCTCGCTTAGAGTAGATGTCAGTGGGGCTGCATCATTTGGGTCCAACGAACAATGTGCTCTCATATTGGTGATCTGCTTTGTTGGATTAGTTGCCATCCAATTACTTAATTCCATCTATTCTAATGTGAATGGGGAGCACTCCAAATTTTAAAAGTTAAGACTATAAACAAAAATGTGTATAACGAAAGCATCATTAAAAACAACACTCTCATTATCTCACAGAGGACATAGGACCTGTCTACAGATTGCTGATCAATTTTTGTCTATAGAGGAAATTGTATTGCTGGCAGTAATGACAAATAAATCAGATATTACTTAGTAGTGATTGTAGTTAAATCAAGGGTGTAGCTTCTAACAGAGATAAGGATTACTGTTCCGTTTCTTCTTCAGAATCAAATAGCCAATCTCAAGTTAGAGATAGGAACACAGCCTCTTTAGCAGCCAATGATATAGGCTCCAAACATATCAGTCACTTCATTGTTAGACCAATCATTGACTTCCTCACTTTGACTAGATGTCAATGAAACTGCATCATTTGAGCCCAGAAAACAGTATACTCCCATGTTGACAGTTCTGATTTTCATTCAGTTGCTTAAGTCCCTTTTGATGTTAATGGGAGGCACTTCAAGACTTAAAAATATCAATAAAACTGTATACAGAATTATAGAAAATGTATGTGACAACCACATTGTTAAGATCGGAACTCTGCATCTTGCAGAGGACGTGAATCCGATTTAAAACATGTTGGTCAGTTGAATCGGAAGTTACCTACTGATGTTCAAAAGATCAAAAATATAAGTTCTAATAAAGATAGGAAAAACTGGAGCTCCATTTCTTCTTCAGAACCAGGTAGCCAGTCTCAAGTTGAAAATAGAGACGCACCCTCTTTAGCAGCCAGTGGTATAGGCTCCAATCATATCAGTCAACAAAGGTAAGGAAACCAATCGTATGCATGAGGCAAAATCAAGACCTCTTTATCAGTCAGTGTTATGGCCTGCAGTCATGATTGTCCTACAGGTCAAGCCTCCTGGTGTGAAACAATCCTTAACTTTCTCACTTTCAGGATGGGTTTCAATGGAACAAAGTTCTTCAAACCTGGAGGGCAGTGCGCTCTCAAGTTTACAATCCAATTTATTTCTCTGATTTCTGGCCGGTTCCTTAGATCTACTTCTCTTGGTGTAGATAGAATGCATTCCAAAGCTTTGAATTTGAAACTATGTGTTTGACTGTGAGCTTTTTCCGAAAACAGAACAGTACTTGTAGTCATCACAGTTTCCAACAGACTTTGTCACGCAGGTGGAGGTAAGTTCCACTAATTTTTCAGCAGGTGCTTTCTCAATTCAAACATCAGATACATCTTCCATACTTTAGATTGCAGAAATGCCTTCTTTGTTCAGGATGCTCTCTCTGAAGACTCCTAGTCATAGTTCTGTATCAAGCATGGATTCAAGAATTTGATTTCTTCCAAGGACATTGCTGTTATGCACTCAATGATTTAGTTGCCTGTCATTGATTGCTATGGAGACTTAACTTATTGTGGTTAGCCTGCCTGCTCTGTTCATTTTTCTTATGATGTACCCTATGTTAAAGGAAGCCTTAACAGACACAACCCCACAATGAGCAGTAAATTCTTTAAAATCTGCAGTCACTATGCCAGTATGTGTGTGTGTGTGCCTGCACACACACACACACATCTGCATGATACATGCGTATGACTATCTTTCATGTTCAGAAAATCATTTCAGCAAAAGTCCCAATATATTAGGACTGCAGTATTTTAAAGTGCTCTTAATTTTAGTGATGGTTGTACCATCAGGGGCTTCACCCTCCACAACCCATCTTTGTTAATATAGCCAACTCCAAGCTTCCAGCAACACTTTAAAAGACTGCAGTCCTTAGGTGTTGTGAGTTTCAACAAAATGAGTTCATAGGTAGGTACTAGGCTATCGGCACTGGGGCCTATATAAGCCTAGCCAAAAAGGTTGTCTGGCTTTCGCCACCCAAGAAAATTATTTTCTTGTGGCCCTGTCAAGCAGTGCCACAGAAGTGATCCCTGGGGTGAATTTTCTATTTACCATCCAGTCATCAACATTTTTTTTTTAAAGAGGGCCATTGAGGAGCTTTGCTTGACATAAATGGGTAGTTTGCTCTGGAGTATGGGAAGTCTCTGGGACAGGAATCTATCCCTTCAGCGTGTTCTGTTTATTGTGGTGACAAGGTTTAGGTCCCTGGAGTGTGTGGTTCGAAGAGATTGGGATTTCTTTAAGTGTAGCATGTCCGACAGCTCTGGGTTTGACATAGCTTTGTATGTTAGGCAGAGATTGCCTCTGAGTAGGCGATATGTGACTTAGTAGAGCTGGAGTTTTTTGAGACAGTCTGCGTATGGCATCTGTTTGAGGCAAGTAATCCTCTTAATGAGGTATTTCTGTGGCCTTTCCAATTGTTGTAGGTGTCTTGTGAGATACATGCCAAATGGGGCATTGTACTCTATAATGGGTCTGATGAGGGATGAGTAGAGAGGAACAATGACTTCCTTTTTTCTAGAGGAGAACCCTTTTGTGATGAGGTGTGCTATGTAGAAGGATTTCCTGACTACTGTGGCGATGTGGTTATCAAAGGAGAGACTACTGTCCACCTGTCTCTTGAGGTCTCTTATCACACTTTCAGTCTTTAGTGAGCTACTGCCTTTGTGGTAGTTCATGGGTACCACGTTTTTCCCAAAGGGGATGACAGTGCACTTCATGGCATTGAGCTTGAGGCCATGACTTTGACACCAAGCATCTGTCTCTGTGCGGCCCTTTTGTGGAATGTCTGCATCATTAGATGATTCTATTATGGTTCCCAGTTTTCAGTCATCTGTGAACTTTGTTAGCCAAAGAACTTCTGTGTTGGCCTGCACTTCAGAGAAGTAGATGGTGAACAGGAGAGGACCCAGGACTGAACCCTGTGGGTACTCCACTCGTCACTGGTCTGAAGTCGAACTTGGAGTTGGCTACTTTTACTGGGAGGGTTCTGTCAGTGAGCCAGTTGGCCACCCATCTTGTGACATAGGGATTTATGCCCAGTTTAGTGAGTTTATCTATAATTCCAGAGTGGTACATGGTATCGAAAGCCTTGGCGAGGTTAAGATAGGCTATATGCACTACCTTGCCCTCGTCTGCAGCTCTAGTGACTGCTTCAAAGAAGCCAATAGGTTCATGGGTAGATACTAGGCTATCTGCCCTAGGGCATTTATAAGCCTAGCCAGAGTGTATTTGGCTTTCGCCCCCCTATTAGATTAGCCTACTCTGCCTCTGTAAAGTAGGTCACAGAAGGTACCCTTTTAAGATTAGTTTACTGTGTCTCTGTCTAGCAGGGACACAGAAGAGATCCCAGGGGTGAATTTGCGATTTCCCATCCACGCATCCAGATTTTGCTTGAAGAGGGTCAGCGAGGGGCTATGTCTAACATGAGTTGGGATTCTATTCCAGAGTGAGGGGAATGAATCTGTCCCTCCAGCATGTCCTATTTATTTTTGTGCTGAGGTTTAGGTCCCTGGAGTGTGTAGCTCTAAGGGACTTGGATTTTTTGAGGTGGAGTATGTCCATTAATTCTGGGTTTGACATGGCTTTGTACGTCAGGCATAGATCGCCTCTGAGTAGGCGGTAAGCAACTGAGTAGAGCTGGAGTTTCTTTAGTCGAGCTGCATAGGACATCTGTTTGTAGCCCATGATCCTCTTGGTGAGGTACTTTTGGGGTCTCTCCAGTTGCTGCAGGTGTCGGGTAAGGTACATCCCAAAAGGGGCATTGTATTCAATTGTGGGCCTGATGAGTGACGAGTAGAGGGGCACAATGACCTCTCTTGATCTAGATGCGAACCCTTTTGTAATAAGGTGGGCTATATAGAAGGTCTTTCTAACCACTTTGGCAATGTGATTATCAAAGGAGAGATTACTATGTGCGTTGGTCTCCAAATCTCTAAGTACTTCTTCCGTACTTAATGGATTACCACCTGTGTGGCAATTTGTGGGCACCTTGTTTTTCCCAAAGGGGATGACTATGCACTTTTTAGCATTTAGCTTGAGGCCATGC
The DNA here is from genome assembly GCF_019279795.1 of Protopterus annectens. NCBI lineage: Eukaryota > Metazoa > Chordata > Ceratodontiformes > Protopteridae > Protopterus > Protopterus annectens. Next base: position 1,618,810,481 of record NC_056733.1, on the reverse strand, counting down.
CTCTGGTACCAAGCATCCGTCTCTGTGAGACCCTTTTGTAGGCTGCTTGTGTCAGCTGGAGATTCGATTATGGCCCCCATTTTGCAGTCATCTGCAAACTTTGTCAGCCATAGTCCCCCTGTATTAGCCTGAACCTCAGAGAAGTATATACCAAACAAGAGAGGTCCCAGAACTGAGCCCTGTGGGACGCCACTTGTAACTGGTTTGGATTCTGACAATTCTGACCATGTGGGTTCTATCTCTTAGCCAGTTTGCAACCCATCTTGTGATATAGGGGTTGATATTTAAGCTGGTAAGCTTATTTATGATGCCCGAGTGGGGTATTTTGTTGAAGGCTTTTGCGAGGTCCAGGTAGGCTGTGTGGACTACCTTGCCCTCATCTATGGCTTAGGTAACTGTTTCAAAGAAATCAACTAGGTTTAAGAGGCAAGATCTGCCCTTAACAAAGCCGAATTGGGTAGGGTCCAGTGTCTGGAGGCTCCCAATGTCTTTGTTTATGAGTTCCATGATAATATGCTCCATAACTTTACAGACCAGACTAGTCAGGCTTATGAGGCGATAGTTTCCGGGTCCGTTGTGGCACAACCTTTGTGTAGTGTGACCACTGTAGCTGTATGCCATTCTTTGGGTACATATCCTGTAGTAAGGCTAAGTTTGAACAGTGACTTAATATGAGGGTTCAGTTCTTCTTGGAGCTCGTGTAAGACACAGCCTGGGACACCGTCCGGTCCCATAGATGCTGTGTTTTTTGCTTTGGAGAGGGCAGCTTTCACCTGTGCATCTGTGATGTCAGGAAGGTTACATTCAGTTGGGATAGGCATTTGCTCTTTTGGGGGGGGGGGGGGAGAAGTTTGCGCTGAATCTGTCTGCCAGGATGTTGGCTATGTCTGTAGGTTCGGTATATTTTGTACCGTTATGCAACAATTCAGAGCATATCTTTGAGTTTCCGCCCATGTTCCTGACATAACTAAAGAAGGCCTTGTGATTATCTTTAGTGTCTAGGGCAACTTTTCTTTCAAAACTGGCCTTTGATGATTTTATGAGGGATCAAAGTTTCTTGCTAATACTGATCAGAGATGCCTTCCCTTTTTGAGATTTTGCTGTGTCATGTAGTAGCTTCCTCCTTCTGATGTATAGTTTATTTATGGCCGGGATCCACCAGACCGGTCTTCTGTTTTTGCAGGAGTGAGTCTTGGTTTTATTTGGGATAGCATGATCCATGCATTCCTGCAGGTGCTCATAGAATGCATTTGTAAAGGATTCTGCGGATTGGGCTGTATTATCCTCTGGCCCAGGGGCTTTGAAGGATTCCACCTCAGTCTTGAGAAGTGCAAAGTTGGCTTTCGAGAAATTCTTTACAGTGATTTCCTTGGCTGGGGGTGGAGACGGGATATGGATGTCCAGGGAAATTTGTTTATGGTCTGATCTTACCATTGAGGGGTTTACCTCTGGTGTGGAACATAGAGTCCCCATGTTGGTGATGACCAGGTCCAATACGTTGTTCCCTCTTGTGGGAGTGGTGACCAGTTCCATTGCATTAGAGTTTATAAATTCAAGGAACCATTGGGCGAGGGTGTTTGGGCTTGAGTAGTTTTCCCAGTCAATGTGTGGGTAGTTGAAGTCACCCAATAACATAGTGTTTGGAGAGACCTTCATATTCTCCAGTGTTCTCAGGAATGCCAAGTGGGGTTCCCATAATAGGGAGGGTGTTCTGTAGCAGGCTACAAACTGAAAGGCAGTTTTGCCCGCTGTTAGTTGCACATGGATGGTTTCCGATGCCTCGTGCAGTGCCACTAACCTGGAGGTGTAGGTATCGTTGATGAATATAGATACTCCCCCTCCTTTTGTGCTTCAGTCCAAGTTTTGGGGCTGAAACGCATGGTATGAGTTATAACCTGGTAGTGCTGGGGTGCTCTCAGGAGTCTTGCACCAGGTTTCTGTTACTGCACAGACATCGATTTTCTCCATACTGAGGAGAGCCTCGAGTGCATGCATCTCGAGGTTTAGACTTATGGCATTGAGTAGCATTACCTTTAGTTTTTTTATCCTTGGGTTGTCTATGGAGGTGGGTTTGTCCTTTGAGCATTGCCTAAAAAAGGCACTATGGGGGTGGCAAGAGCCTTGGCCAGTATAAGAAAGCCTAAGGGTGACAGGTGCAAGCCATCCCTAGCGAAGCAACGTGGCTTGTCGAGCATGTCATCCCAGGCTGACAGACACTGGATCCCCTTAGAATGACACCAATACTTTAGCCAATTGTTGAAACTGATCATTTTGTCTTTATACTGTGGCATCATTCTTGATGAGGGCAAGATGCTACTCAAGGTCAGGGTCATACCAGCCTGGGCTACATGGTCAGAGAACTCCTCTATGTCTCTTTTCATGTAGTCCAGGGAGGTACGTCTCAGGTCATTCACACCAGCATGGACAATGACTGAGTCATACTTGTACTTGCTTTGGAGTGACCTGAGTGCTTGCGTTATGTGGTGGATCCTGGCACCCGACAGGCAGCTTACAGTGACCTTCTCCTTGTTCAGTCTGGTGAAAGGGACATCAGTGTGCCGGACAATAGAGTCCCCTATAACAAGTGTATTTGGTGTGTTGTTTGGCCTTAAGGGCTGTGACTGTGAGGCACACTGATTTTGTGAGATATGTGATTCGTGGGTATTGTTGAGGGGTGGCTGTTGCTTGGATATCTGCTTAGGAGGTCTTTGCTGTTTAGTTTTACTAGACTTGATCTACCTTTTACAAACCCAAACTGAGTGGGGTCCAGAGTTTGGAGGTTACCTAGGTCTTTGTTTATAAGCTCCAAGATGACACATTCCATGGCCTTGAAGACCAGGCTCATCAGGCTAATGGCGTGGTAGTTTCTGGGGTCAGTGGTGGCACCGCCTTTGTGGAGTGGGATAACCGTCCCTGTGCGCCATTCAGTAGGCATATAGCCTGAGGTGAGTCTATGATTGAACATGGTACTTGGATGGGGTGCCAGTTAGTTCTTTAGTTTGTGCACTACACAGCCTGGGATGTTGTGTGGTCCCATGGATGCTGTGTTCTTGGCTTTGGAGAGTGCGGTCTTTACTTACTCATCCATGATTACAGGGGCTTTGCATTCTTCCAGTATTAAGATGGGCCCTTTGGAGGGTGAGAGAGGGGAAAGTTCGCACTGAACCTATCTGCCAGGATGTTGGCAATATCAGTTGGTTCTGTATATTTAGTGCCATTGTGCTGTAGCTCAGAGCAGATCTGAGTGTTGCCATTGAGATTCTTGACATAGCTGTAGCTAGTCAAGTAGCAGTGGAGATTTTATTTTCATAACTGACTTTGGATGATTTTATGAGGAATCTCAGCTTCATGCTGAGGCTGACTAGGGAGTTCCTCCAATCTTAGGATTTTACTCTTTTTTTTTTGGAACAGCTTCTTCCTTCTGTTGTAGAGTTCATTTATGGCAGGGGATCACCAAATTGGCTTCCTTTTTTTGGAGGCTAGCATCTTGGTTTTTTGGAGGCTAGCATCTTGGTTCGGTTGGGGATGGCACGATCCATGCACTCGTGTATGTGCTTATACAGTACATTTGTGTAAGATTCAGCAGTCATACCTGTATTTTCCATCTGCATGGGTGTCGTGACGTTTGCCACTTCTGTCTTAAGAAGCATGAAGTTGGCTTTGGGGTAGTTTTTGATGGTGGTTTCCTTTATAGGGGGTGGGGATAGGATATGGATGTCTAGGGTGATTAGTTGTGGTCGGATCTGACCAGCAAGGAGTTGACCTCTGGCGTGGAATTAGAAGTTATGTACTTACCATAACGTTCCATCTGAGTAGGTGAATTCATTTGTCTGCAACCTGTGGGTATGGATCCGATATCGGATCCGAACCGGCATGGTTTATCCAGCTATGGATCCGAGCTCCTAGCTCCTCCCCTCACCCATAATGCCCTGCTCTCCCTACATGACCTCAGAGCGAGTTTGCCCTGTATCAAATGCCCTAATCGAAGGGTAACACATTCTATGCAGGAAACTGACAAGGCCAGGGGGATAGGAGGGCGGGATGGTTGCAGACAAATGAATTCACCTACTCAGATGGAACGTTATGGTAAGTACATAACTTCTAAATCTGAAGTAGGAGATTCATTTGTCAGCAACCTGTGGGACAGAGTCCCCAGCTACCTGAATCTTGGGCGGCCGTCATGGAAGGATATTCCGGAGCACAGCGGAGCCAAAGGATGTTCTACCTCTAGACGTGATATCCAGCTTGTAATGAGAAATAAAGGTATGAGATGAAGCCCAAGTGGCTGCTGAACAAATGTCATCCAGAGGAATCCTAGCCTTAAAGGCTGCTGAAGTAGAAACAGACCGGGTTGAATGAGCATGGACTCCCAGAAGCTTGGTAAGCTAATAGAATACACTGGGAAATCCAGCGTGACAAGGAGACTTTGGAAATTGGTTTACCCAGATTGAATTTGGCAAAGGAAATGAACAATTGGTCAGATTGCCTGTGAACAGCTGTCCTGTTAAGATAAAAATGAAGCTGCCTGTGAACATCCAATGAATGCAGCTTGTACTCGCCTTTGTTCTGATATTTAGGAAAGAAAACAGGGAGGTTGATGGACTGATTAATGTTTGCTTCTGAAGCTACCTTAGGAAGAAAAGAGGGATTGATCCTGAGGTACACACGGTCCGGATGGAAGATCAAGTAAGGCGGCTTCATGGACAGGGCTTGAAGTTCCGAAACTCTTTTGGCTGAAGTAATGGCTACTAAAAATGCAGTCTTAAGGGATAAGAATTTTAGATCTACTGTGGCCGCAGGCTCAAAGGGGGGGGAGCGGTCAAGGGCTGAAGAACCAAGGAAAGATCCCATGGTGGAACCGCCTGCTTGACAGGGGGTCTAAGTAGAAAGGTGCCTTTTAGGAAGATTTTACATAATTTGGCAGACATGAGAGGCCGAGAGTCATGACCAACATGATAATGCGAAATGGCAGCTAGCTGAACTTTGACCGTGGAACTACTGGCGCCATCATTAAAAAGAGTGGTAAGGAAGTCTAGAACCAAGGGAAGAGGAACCGTGAAAGGATCTAGACCTTGCCGCTCCGCCCAAATGGAGAATCGCTTCCATTTACTGGAGTAAGTTTTTCTGGTAGAGGGTTTATGCGCCGCTACCAGAATGGCCTTAACGGGAGACGAAATACAGGGAGTCCTGATTAGGAGTGGAACTGGAGCAGCCAAGCAGTCAGCTTCAGGTTGTCCAGGTTCGGAGATGGTAGGTTCGATGGGTGTGATATCAGATCCGGAATGGGATCTAGAATCCAAGGTGGATTCACTGAGTGAGACTTTAGGTAAGGGAACCAGATCTGCCGAGGCCAGAATTGGGCTATGAGGATCATTCTGCACCCCAACCGAGAGGCTTTCTGAAGAACCTGGAGCATCAGAGGCAGAGGGGGGTATGCGTAAAGAAGACCGGGAGGCCAAGCATGCACCAGAGCATCTCTCGGGGAATCCCCTGGAGGAGGGATTAGAGCGAAAAAACTGTCGCACTTGGTGTTTAAGGGAGAAGCAAAGAGATCACAACAAGGAGTTTCCCACCGTGCGAAGATACATTTCGCTACTTGAGCATTGAGAGACCACTCATACGGGGAGAGAATGGTGCGACTGAGCTTGTCTGCAAGGATGTTGGACTGACCCGGAATATGCGTTGCGATGAGAAAGCGGTTGGTGGAGATCGCCCATTCCCACACTCTCATGGCTTCCCGACATAAAGGGTAAGACCTGGTTCCCCCCTGTTTGTTGATGTACCAGACCACCGACATGTTGTCTGACTGAATCGCAATTGTTCCCAGGGGAAGAAAGGCTTGAAGTGCTTGCAACGCCAAGAGCACGGCCCTCATCTCCAGAACATTGATATGCAGGGAGGTCTCTGAGTCGTTCCACGTGCCTTGGACCGTCCGTCCCGCAAAATGCCCCCCCCCACCCGAGACGAGATGTGTCCGTGGTCACTGTGGCAAGAGGGGGAGATGCACAAAAGGGGCGGCCTCCTTGGAGATCCTAGGAATGGAGCCACCACAAGAGAGACTACTTGCAAGCCTTGCTGATTGCAATGGGGTGATGCAGAGGGAGAGAAAGATAAGACCATTGTACTTGAAGCGTCCACTGAAGTACCCGCATGTTCAAGCGGGCGAGTGGGAGAAGAGAAATCGCTGCCGCCATGGACCCTAGTGCCCTCAGGACCAATTCCGCCGGAACTGAGCTGGAGTGGAGGATGGCCCGCACCTGGAGTCGTAGATTCCGAATTCTGTCAGTTGTGAGGAAGGCTCTTAACTTCCTCGTGTCTAACCTGGCACCTATGAATTCTATCAACTGAGTAGGGGCCAGGTTGGACTTTCCCACGTTTATCGTGATGCCTAGCCAGGGAGCTAGATGAAGAAAGGAGTCTCTTGCCAAGGATAGTAGATGCCTTGTTGGGGCGGTGAGAAGCCAGTCGTCCAGGTACGGAAAGACCTGCACCCCCTGAAGCCTCAGGTGGGCCGCAACCACTGCTAATACTTTGGTGAACACCCTGGGGGCTGTGGTGAGACCAAAGGGAAGGACCCTGAACTGGTAGTGACTGGCTCCCAGGCGGAAGCGAAGAAACCTCCTGGACCGTCTGTCCATTAGTATGTGGTAGTACGCATCCTTGAGGTCTATAGAGCACATCCAGTGATTCTCTACCAGAAGGGGGAGGATAGATTGTAAAGTGACCATCTGGAACTTCTCCTTGGGAACTGCCAGGTTTAATAGAGACAGGTCTAAAATGGGTCTTAGGTCCCCCGTCTTTTTTGGCACTAAAAAGAACCTGGAGTAGAACCCTGATCCGATCTGGTCTGGGGGGACGGGCTGGATGGCTCTTTTCCTCAGCAAATAGCCAATTTCTGCTGAAGCGGCCTCCCTCTGATCGGGTGGAACGTCGGGGAGGGATTTTGGTTTTGGGACGTGAAGAAAAGGGATTTTGTATCCTCTGGATATAATACGGAGGACCCAGCGGTCTGATGTTATGGACTCCCATGCTGCTAGGTGCTCCGGCGTCCCCGACTGCCTCCAGAGTGGAGCAGTCAGGCAACCCCTCAGGGTTGCTGCGCGGGTCGCTCAGAGAAAGGTTCTCTGAACCAGAAATTCCTGGGAGCCCCTCTGCCCCTGGGGCGGCGTCCACCCTGTCCTCCTCTGCCACGGAAGGACTGGTTGTCCAGAGCGGGTTGGGATTGCTGCGACTTCCGGAAACACATCTTCTTCTGGCCCTTTTGGTTCCTAGAGTAGGACCTCTGGGGCACAGAGAAGCGGACTCCGGCGGCAGACAGCGTCTTCCTGTCCTTCTCGCTCTGGACCAAGGTGTCGCGAACCGTCTTGCCAAAAAGGGCAGAACCATCAAAGGGGGCGTTCACTAAAGATGCCTTGAAGGGCTCCGTGAAATCGCAATGGCGGAGCCAGGCCTGGCGTCTCGTGACTAGGCCTACTCCTGCAGCTCTAGCGGCTCCCTCAGTAGCATGGGAAAGCAACCGCATAGAGGTATTTGTCACGGACCGAAGAGTGGCCATACGGGTGGAGTGCAAAAGTTTGTCCTCCTCTGACATGGACTCTGGGGGGGATGTAGCGTATTCTTTGATAAGATATCCTAATAACATGTGCCAGATAGTTGAGCGCCCTCACTGAGAAGGTCGCTGAACTAAACATTCGCTTCCCCAAGCGGTCCATCATCCGAGACTCCTTGCTCGGAGGATGGACTGAGGGACTCTCCTGGGCGAGTTCCCTCTTAGTGGCTGCTGCCGTCAACATGGCATCTACCGGGGGTCCCTTACTCCAGTGGTCACGATCAGCAGGGGGGCTAAGAATCCTGTCTGGCCTTTTGGGGATTGGCTCCAAGGTGTCTGGTTCCTTCCACGCCCTGGTGGTAATAAGGTCCACCAGGGGGTCAGCAGGAGGGGACACCCAAGAGGTAGACAGGCCCGTTTCAAATGCCTCCAAGAACACAGACTTGTCCGAGGAAGACTTTGGGGCAGACCACTCACCTCTTATACGAAGCATTTCCATGATGTCTCCAAAGGAGACATCCTCGGGGGGTGATCTTGGGGAGCCTTCCCCTTCCTCCAAGTCCATGTCTTCAGTTAAAGACTCGGGGGAGTCTATGTGCCTCCTTTTACACGTGTGCTTGCGAGGTGCCTCCTCAGGGGGGCTGTCCGAGGAGCCCCCGCAAGCAGTGTCTAGTTCCACAGGAACTGTTTGGGGCATTGAAACGGGCTGTCCCAGTGGCTGGGTGACGGAAGCCTGACCCAGAGCAGATGGAGTGCGGGACGGAGCCGAAGCAAGTGCCGGAGGTCCGGAAGCCCTCAACAGAACCCTCTCCACTACATCAAAAGCCGAGGGGGAGCCGGCCTCGACCAAAGGATCCGACAGTCGGCTCCCCCTCGGATCCGAGGAGTGGATCGGAGCCGGCGCCGAGCCCCTCGGATCCGAGGGACCAGTGTGCTCCGATACGGACGGCGCCAAGGCACACTGAGTCCCTCGGATCCGAAACTCGGCCAAGGCTCGAGAGGTCGGATCCGACACACTCGAGGGCAGGGTCGGATCCGAAGTAGCCAGTACTATCGGAGCCGACCCTCCCCCGGCTCCGAAGCTGCCCAGCTCCGAGCGCTATGAACCCGGGTAGCGGGTCGGAGAAGGAGCTATGGGCTTGAAAAAAGGGGTCGAGACCCCCCCGGGGGGGGGGAGGCAGGAGCATTCCCATCTGCATCTGGGCCTGGATGAACCTTCGCATCATCCGGTCCAGATCGGCGTCGGAGAGACTATAGGTCGACCTCGAAGAGGCTACCGAGATAGGCCTTGAGTACCGCCTCGATAGCCTCGAAGGAGGTCGGGTCTCCTCCTCCTCAGGTCCCGGTGAAAAGGTTGGGGACCGGAGCTGAGGAGGAGGAGAACCAGTAGCTAGAGAGGCCGGAGGAGAAGCCCGCTTAGCCGGCGGGGCCAAGACGGAGGTCTCGGCCCGCCGCTTGTGGTGCTTCTCTCTCCGGTCCTTCTTCCTAGCTTCCCTCTCCTCCGAACCCGTAGAGGGAGTTTGAATCCCGGGAGGAGGAGCGGGAGCAGGTAGGGCAGGTACAGCAGGAGTGGTAACTACCAACGGGGCGGAGGCCGAAGCTGAGTCCGGGGGTAATTGTCCCGCCAAGACCAGCTTCGACCTCCGCTCCTTCAATGCCCTGGGGTTGAACCCTGCACAGATTGAACATCCAGAAGTGAGGTGTTCAACCCCAAGGCATCGAATGCGCCGAGTGTGGCCATCCGCAGGGGACAGCTTATGGCCACACTCGGAGCATTTCGAAAATATCGCCTTTGGGGCCTCAGACATTTTTTTTTTTTTTTAAACAAAAAGAAAACTAACAAGTTAACAACCCAGTCACACCAAAGGCCCCAAAGAAACCACGTGCACACAAGCTACGCTACCAGTGAGGGGAGGGAATTACAAAAAAAAAAATAAGTAATTTAACTAAAAATTAGTTCAAAGTGGTGAGAAACCTAAAACTTTCACACAAAAAACTATTTATTTGACAAAAATACCCTTAGTAAAATACTAAAATAGCACTTAGCTGAAGGATCTCAAAGATCAAGCTGTCACCATGAACGCGGCAAACTAGATCTGAGGTCATGTAGGGAGAGCAGGGCATTATGGGTGAGGGGAGGAGCTAGGAGCTCGGATCCATAGCTGGATAAACCATGCCGGTTCGGATCCGATATCGGATCCATACCCATAGGTTGCTGACAAATGAATCTCCTACTTTAGATCACCGGTTACCCATACTGGTAATGACCAGGTCCAGGATATTGCTGCCGCTGGTGGGGGTGTGGGCAAGCTGATCCAAGGCACTGGAAGTTATGAATTCCAGAAAACGTTGAGCAAATGAGTTGGTACATGAGTAGTTTTCCCAGTTGATGGTGGGGTAGTTGAAATCACCCATAATTAAGGTATTGGGTTGTACCTTAATATTTTCTGGTATCTTAAGAAATGAAGAGTGGGAATCCTAGGGCATGGTGGGGGATCTGTAACATGCTGCAAGCTGGATTGCAGTCTTGCCCAGTGTTAGTTCCACTTGGATACTTTCGGATGCATTATGTTGAGCAACTAGCCTGGAGGTGTGGATATCCTCAATGAATATGGACATGCCTCCTCCTTTAGTGTTTCGGTCCAGGTCAGGTGACCAAAAGGTGTGGTATGAATTATATCCTGGTAATGCAGGGGTGCTCTCTGGAGCCTTGAGCCAGGTTTCTGTCACTGCACAGATGTTGTCATTCTCCATTTTAAGGAGTGCCTCAAGTGAGTGCATTTTGAGGTTTAGACTTCTAGCATTGAGTAGCATTACCTTCAGAGTTTGCTTGCTTGTACCTGTTACGGTGGTGAATTTAGCATTTGAACCTTGCGTAAAAAAGGCACTGTAGGGGTGGCAAGAGCCTTAGCCGGTATCTGGAATCCCAGGGCGACAGGTGCAGGCCATCTCTGGCAAAGCATTTTGGCCTGTCGACCATGTCGTCCCAGGCAGATAGATACTGGATCCCCTTAAAATGACACCAAAAGCTTAGCCAATTGTTGAAGTCAGTCATGTTGTCTTTGTATTGTGGTATCATTCTGGGCGATGGCAGGATGCTACTCAGGGCTAGGGTCATACCTGCCTGGGCTACAAGATCTGGGAGCTCCTCCATGTCTCTCTTCATGTAGTCCAGGGACGTATGTCTCAGGTCATTCACATCAACATGGACAATGACAGAATCGTATTTGTACTTGTTCAGTGACCTGAGTGAGTGCGTTATGTGGTGGATCCTGGCACTCAACAGGGAGCTAGCAGTAACTTTCTCCTTGTTTAGCCTGGTGAGTGGGACATCAGTGTGCTTGACTATAGAGTCTCCTATGACTAGTGTGTTGGGCACATTGTTTTGCCTTATGGACTGAGGTTGAGTGCCACACTGATTTTGTGGGCTGTGTGTCATTTGGGTAGTGTTGGGGGGTGGTGGTTGTCTGCGTTTCAGCTTGGGAGGTCTCTGTTGCTTGGGCAGATTTTTATTGAGAGCCTCTGTGAATGTGGGTGTGTGCTTTGTGTTCTATGTGTGGGTTTTGGTAGTGTGCGTTTTGAAGGACTATGTGTTAAGTGTGGTGTGATGCAGGTATTAACCTTCCCCTCTTGACTGTCTAGTCCAGTCTTAGCTGGAGAGAGTTTGGCTTCCAGTTTGGCTATATAAGTGCATCTCTCACAAGTTGTAGTGTTGGGTGGTAGGAGGAGAGGATTGTCAGTGTACATGAGGCAATTGCTACATTGCTCCAAGATGCCCAGATTCTTCAGGTGGGCAGGAGAAAAGACCAGGAGCTGACCCATGGACATGCCTGGATAGGTGCTTATTAATTTAAGTACTAAGAACTGTTTTCCTCTTGACAGTGAGGAAGGTCGAGTGCTGTAGTAAATTGTAGTTTATTTAGTGCTTACAACGAGTTCTGAGCAAGGGCTTTACTGGAAAGACTCACTCAGATTCTGCTACAATTTGCTGTGAGGGAAAGGTTAGTTTTCTTTTTATTTGTTGTGTTTTGTCTTACTTTATTGCCTTTTTATATTTGCTATACCGTGATTTGTTTTCTTTACAGTGTGTTTTACTTGTATTCTGCTTTTAACTGCATACTAAAACTTGAAAAGAGACCACAGCTCTGTCTCTTGTGAGTCAGACAGAAATTAGAAGAGGTCAATTAAGGAGTCACACATAAGTTACAACAGGTCAGCTACCAGTTTTTAAAAAAAAATACAGGGTTTGTGTGTACACATATCCTTACACGCACTCACGGAGCCATGACTTTTTGTTGAAAGACAATTTAGTTAAAGGTCAATTGTTTGAACATCAGTTTAGTCAAATGTGGCATAATTGTGTACAGTTCTTTTACCAAGTTGTAGAAATATTTAGAAATCTATGAATTTTGTTTTACTTGGTGATTGTTGTTGCCTATTTATAATCAGTATTGCTGTGATTTATTTTGTTCACTGGAAGCAATTCCCTGGTCATGGTCTCTCCACAATTCAATCACAGTTAAATTAAGTATGCATTTGTAAATATAAGTTGCAGGGGATTTGGCATGCATAGGAGCTTGCCACCTGTAAAATATTGTTTTTTTTTTATTCATTTTTTTTTTCCAATTTTGTGGTTTCAGTGTTTTGGAGTCTATGTTGTGAATATCGACCAAGTGGTTTGTTGAAGTAATGCCATAGAATTATACATAATTCCTTTTTTTTATATGTAAACACACACGTACATTACAGCTACAGAGCAGCACTGCTGCATTTAAGGACGAGTTATCATTTGCATTCTAAGACCAACAGTTTTACTTTATCCATTTCTGAGCCATTTGTCCATGTTGCATGAAAACTGATATATGGTGTAAAGATGGCTGTGGCAAAAATCATACCAGAGACTTGTTTGCCTGTATGACCAGTCATCCTTGAAGTTGAGAGAGCTTGTGGTTACAAGAGTTACTTTTGCACAATATTTCAAAATACGTTTAGTAATATATTGCTAAAAAATATTCATTTTTTTATGAAGATTGTCAACTCTGAATGGAAAAAGGTACTTAGAAAAATGCAGGTACTTTTATAGTTTGTGCCTTGACAAGTACTGCTGCTGATTCATTTGTCAGTTTTGCATAATTTATTTACTTCTTTGTGCATTGTAAACAAGCGTGTGTGTGTGTGTGTGTGTGTGTGTGTGTGTGTGTGTGTGTGTGTGTGTGTGTGTGTGTGTGTGTGTGTTTTATCTGGAGCATGGAGGTGATGTGATACCTTTTATTGGACCAACGTACATTTTGTAATGCAGCTTATTCCAGCTTTCATGCTACGGGCTCCTTGCTGGGAAATAATGATTTACTGATGTCGAACACAGTGCTTTAATATGCAGCTCTGTATAGGAAGGGAGGAATGTAATAATTTACTTACCATTTCCAAAAACAGTTATTAAAATATATCGATGTGAAATGGAAGTATCGATGCACAGCAAAACAATAGCTAGGGGAGGGCAAATGAAACGGCTTCCCTGGATGCAAGCTGTTAGGAGTGTGATCAGCACTGCAGAAGAGGTGCTCATCAGTATCTGCAAGTCTGTGGTGTAAGCCCTTTTATTGGATGTCTGGGCATGAGTGCAGTATCAGTAGCCATTTAAGTAGTCACAATTAAGATTGTGCCTATTTAAATTATTTGTTTAGAGTATGTTGTTCTGAGGTGTTGTAAGAACTACTATGGCTTTTTTGCTACAGTTTCTGGAAAATGTATTATGTATAGACATAATAAAATAGCTGTGTGTTAGGTGTGTCTGCAAGTATATTTTTGGTCGTCAGGTCTGGTTGAGAGTAGTTGCCACTTAGGGGACTGCAGGACTGCCAAGGCAGCAGTTGATCTAGCTACATCACTAGTGCACAGCGTGAATGCTCAGACATGACTCAGGCCTCTCAGAGGGAAGGAATTGTTTTTTTATATTTGTGTCTTCCTCAAAGCATAGATGGCACAGTTTATGGCCTGCCTGAAAAATGTAAATGTCATTCCTGAATGTTTCACTTCATACTGTTTCCTTGAGAGAAAACTACAAACGCCAGTTCAAGTAATCTAATGAGACTCGTAAAAGGAAAATAAATCACAGCAAACAATGATGTTCCTAAAAGATTTGTTACAACCAGAGCAAGAAAACAAAATGTCATAGTTTTTTAGTCTACCATAGCATGAAATCTATGTGATGCAGTTGTTTTAGATAAATTTTAAGAAATGGTTATCTCAGTGTGGTGTCGTTGAAATAGCAAGGCCTGCTAAGGGAATAAGATATTAGTTTATAGCATATGATGTCTCTAAACTAAACTATACATGTTTGAAGTAGACAGCCAGACTTATCATCAACCTCCTTTTTCCTCATTTTATACATGAGGTCAAGGTGTTATGTCAGCTATCGCCATATCTGTCGATTCAATGGCACTCTCCTACCTCCTTCGATTCTTGCCTATCACAGGTCTTCTGTCACGCAGTCCAGCCATCTCTTTGCTGGATGCCCTTGTTTCCTCTTTCCTTCTTCCTGACTTTCCCATATCTTTTTCACCAGATAGTCTTCTGCTTTCCTGCATTTGTACCCTCACTACCAAAATCTGTTCTTTCTGAATTTTCTCTGCAGTTGGAGCTACTTGGGTCTCTGCCCTGATGTCATCATTTCTTTGTCTTTCCCACAGTGCACATCCTACCACCCATCTCAGGCACTTCATCTCCAGCTTCCTCAACTGTTCTGGCTTCACTACCCAAGTTTCTGTACCATACAATAGTACTGGTCGAAAAACTGTTATGTACATCTTACTTTCCAACTTCTTTGGCATTCTTCTTTCACATACCACCCCTGACACACTGTGCCAGTTGGCTGCAGCCCCTCTAATTCTATCCTTGTCCTCATTCCGACTTTCCTTCTCCACAACCACCCATTTTAGATACTTGAAGCTGTTCACCTTTAACTGTTTTCCGTTCTGTCTCAGTTTCCATATTCTTCTGATTTCCCCCATTTGCTGCCATAACAACTGTCATATTTGTAGTCAGTTTCATGCAGTGTGCCTTTGGTTTTGTATTACCTTTCCCTATCATTTTCTGAAGTTCTTGTTAAGACTATGCTTGCAGTTCTACATTGTCTGCATACAGTGACTTTGTTGATCTGTTCCCCCCTATCTGGTTGTTAATGTAGTCCATCACCAGTATGTATCACAGTGAGCTGAGAGCTGAGGCCTGATGCACACCCACTGCCACTAGGAACCCGTCTGTGAGTCCGAACACTGTTCGTATTTGTGTCATTTGGTCCTTGTACATACCTCATAGCCATGTTTCCAGGACTGTGCAAACAACTTTTCTTGGGACCTTGTCATATGCTTTCTCCAAGTGTAGAAGTGCCAGATGGACTCTTTTTTTTTCATGTGTAGCTTCTTCTCAACTGTCTGACTTACAAACATTAGGTAAGTTGTGTTACACCCTGATCTGCATCCAAACTGCTCATCTCCCATCGTACTTTGTACTGCTGTTTGTATTTGTTTATCAGTCACCCTCTTCAGTACTTTCATGCAGTGTAACAGGACTGTTATACCTCTGTACTGCCCACAGTTGTGAATGTCTCTTTTGCTCTTGTACACTGACACTAGAATTCCTGGTGTCCTTACATTTCACTGTTGCAGTATTCATTACAATAGTGTTCCATTATTCATTAACTAAGGATCCCCTGCCAAGGTAGCCTGATGTCCAGCCAGTATACCAAAGCCTAAGTTTGCTTTATATATGCCTTATGTCACACGTATGCTCCCTGCGTAAAGTGTAGGGCACAAAGGTGACATTGTGGTGGACCATTCTCAGAACTTCTTTGCCACCAGTCCGAACACCATCTTTTGGTCATCTGTCTGAACACATGCTTCATTTGCTGGTTCACCAGTTCGGTTCAGATAATTGTCCCATTGGGGTTTTTGCTCTTATGAATTTTCATTTTATGTGTTGCTTGTGGGGTTCATGTCATCCAGAAAGGGTAAATGCCAGTGTGGGAGACAGATTCCCCATACAAATCATCACAATCAGTGCATTATTTTGTCTTGGCGCTTCCCAGTACCATACATCCAGTTCTATTTGTCAGACTTTAATTCCAAAGACTCCCCTAGTTGGCTTTCTTTTCTGGCCTTGTACTTGTAACACCAGTGTCTTAAGGTTTTAGTGAAAGACACCATGGAAGGAACTTCCCGGTCTGAGGGTCAGATGTCCATGAAGAAAAAGGCCAAGAAGTCTAGGTCCAATTCTTCCACTGTCCCACCTCTGCCAGATATCTCTCCCTAGACTTGTGAACGCCAGACCATGACCTGACTCAGCCATTGGATTCCTCTGCCATGACCCGTTTAGCGGCTGACATGGATTCAACCTCTCACATGGGCCCTGAAGGCCTTGCAGACATCTGCTTCAAATGTTCAAGGGGAACCATAGCTGATTGCTTCCGAAGGGTCTAGGAGTGCTCCTCAGATTCTGGTTAGAGAGGAAGTTCCATCTGCAATTATTGAGTGCCATCCAAGGTCTGAGCCTTCTACTTTTTATAAGGTAGACATCCCTTTAAAAAAAGGAACAAAAAACAAGCATGTTTCTCTGGCTACTAAGGTCCAGTAGCAGAATTTCACTCAGGGGTTGTTTAATGTCCTTATGGCTTTGAAACTTCCTCAGGTAGTTTTTGTGCCGTTTCTCGGCCGGGGTGCTTTCTGTGCAGAGTCTGCATGTCCTCCTTGTGGGCGCGTGGGTTTCCTCCGGGTGCTCCAGTTTCCTCCCACATCCCAAAAACATGCTGTAGGTGGATTGGACACTCCAAATTGGCCTTAGGTGTAAGTGTGTGTGTGTGCTTCTGTGGAAGGTTGGGCGCCGGGCTGGCAACTCGACACTGTAAAACACCACTGCCAATCATGAGCAGACAATTGATCTACTGTAGCGACTCCTAACTGGGAAAAGCTGAAAGAAGAAGAAGACCTAGCCAATAACAAAAGTCCCAAAAGGGCTTCAACCCATCTGGTTTTGAAATATTTGTTTGAGGTACTTAAGAGATGATTTATCATATGGTTCTATCAACGTGTGGCTTTCAGCCATCTCAGCTTGCCTGCCTATGGATCTCCCTCTTTTGCCTCTTTTTATGGTCAAACAGTTTATGAAAGAGTGTTGCACATGGGAACCCCTCCAAACCAGATTCCTCATCCCTGGGATCTCAACTTTGTTCTTGAAAAATTGACATTACCTCCTTTTAAACCTGCTTGTCAGGCTGATTTATATTTCATTACTTGGAAGACTGTTTTGCTTACTGCTCTGACATCTGCAAGATGATTCTCTGAGTTGCAAGCTGTCATGGTAGGTCAACCCTATCTGATTTTTCACAAGGGCAGGGTTGTGTTACAAACTAATCCATCATTCCTTCCTAAAGTTGTTTCTGACTTTACTTTGAATCAAGCTTTCACTCTTCCAATATTCAAAAACAAGGGAGAAAAGATTCTACATACCTTGGATGTGCACAGGCAGCTCAGGTACTTCCTTGATAGAACAAGGCCCTTTACAAGTACTGAACAGCTTTTTGCCTCCTATATAGGAGCTAAGAAAGGTCAACCTGTCTCTAAATAAATTGTTATACAATGGTTATCTTTTGCTACCACCATGGTAGATCTCTTCCAGGCAAGGTTAAGGCTAGCTCAACTAGGGTGTTACACTCTTTGATGGCATATTGGAAAGGGGTGGACCCTAGAATCATTCTAGAGGCAGCATCCTGTTCCTCTGTTCATACCGTCACAAAGCAGTACAAACTGAATTCCTTTTGAAGATCCGGAACAGGCTTTGCTAGAACCATTCTTCAAGGGCTCTTGGTTCCTTTTCTTTACACCACCCAGGTATGTTAAGCTAGTTTTGAAAATCTACCTAAAATGCTACTGAAGCATTGAGGCTGAGAGAAGGATGACCACAGTACGGCTGAGCAAATCCTACTTAACCTGTAAAGGTAAATGCTCAAATTCTTCACCACATCTGTGGTGGCACCCATGTAACACCCCACAGACTGTGTAAAGCTGAAGTTGGTTTCAACCTGTTTGAGTTGGTTGTTGTTGGATTTGTTTTTATATGGTACTGTGATTGGCTGCATATATACTCTTGCTAGCAATTCTGGATTAAAGTCCTTTCCAGTCCTTCTTTGTGAAAGAGAAAAAATCTGAACACTCACTTCCTGTGATAGCTAAAGGCTTCTCTCTCAAAATATGTTCAGCCAATCAACTGTCATAGGAAGAGAGAAAGAGGGGTGTCAGTGCTTTTGAAAGTTGGCCTGTACAGGATTACCTTGGCAGATAACCCCAAATGCCAATGAGGCAGTGAGGATTTCGAACATCAACTGATACAGGTAGCAGGACTTATGCAGGTGCACTTTCTATGTCATGTTCCATTTCCTAGGGGGTACTGATGGTCTTAGACTCTATCTACATTGAAATAAAAGCCTCATGTAGTGAACTGGGAAGGTGATATGTGAACCACAAAGGGTATCACTCCATCTACAAGGTTGTCTGTAAAGCACAGGGTATCAACTACAATGTATGTGCAGGCCATCCAGGCAGTTTTTGCAACTCCCACATGTGTTACATATGTGACCTGTATCAGTGGCGGCCACGGTGGTGCAATGGTTAGCATTGCCACCTCACAGCAAGAGGTTCTCTGGTTTGATTCTCGGCCGGGGTGCTTTCTGTGCAGAGTCTGCACGTCCTCCTTGTGGGCACGTGGGTTTCCTCCGGGTGCTCTGGTTTCCTCCCACATCCCAAAGACATGCTGAAGGTGGATTGGACACTCTAAATTGGCCCTAGGGGTGTGTGTGTGTGTGTGTGTGTGTGTGTGTGTGTGTGTGTGTGTGTGTGTGTGTGTGTGTGTGTGTGTGTGTGTGTGTGTGTGTGCCTTCTGTGGAAGATTGGGCGCTGGGCTGGCAGCTTGACACTGTAAAACTCCACTGCCATTCATGAGCGGACAGGTGATCCACTGTGGTGACCCCTAACCGGGAAAAAGTCGAAAAAAGAAGATGTGACCTTTATCGTTGGTTTGCAAGGAGTGACTTCCCACAGGGTAGATGCAGACATCTCTGGTCTGGGGGGCCACCACATTTCCATGATCTATAGTGTCACCATCAGCCCTTTCACTTTCAGATGGCTGTGTTTCTTGGATATCCGCAGGCATAGAGACTGTGTCCATAATCTTGAGTAGGGGATGCTTGGGTCACACTCTCTGTGTTGCAGGGTGCACACTGCAACCCTGACTACGACATCTCATCCTAACCATCCTATCAAAGGCTACAGATACTCCAGTGTCAGATGGGGCCAGTTCCACAGTGATGCTGCCGGATTAAGAATAATCTCTGAATACAACAAAGCAAATGATAACAGTGTAGGTAGGACCCGGCATCAACAACAAATACAGCCGATTTCTTTACAGCTATAAAAATATGAACCTGTGTACCATAAATGAGACATGTTTTATGAACTATACTGTGTGTTAATCAGAAGTTGCAGATATTGATACTGTGTTGTAGGATTGTATACCTCAGGTATCTACAGTTAAAACTTTATGGGAGCTGTCCAGCTCTGCCTCAGCATTCAGCATCACACTGTGGGTCTCTGTGAAGATGGCAGTGTCTTTCACCAAGGCCAGGAACTCTTCCATCTCTGTTAAGAGGTGGCTTGATTGACAGCCCACCACCAGTTTCCCCTCCATTCCCAGGCTAATGCTTCTGCAGCAAGGATGGTATCAGTGATCTTGATCATGCCATAGCTGTGGTCATGTTCACCCACTGCATTTGTATTGGTGACAGTTTTAGCCCAAACACAGTCATGGAAAGGTTGGCCGGTGGGACGGGCAGCTAAGAGCTATAAACCATGAAGACAGATGGCCTGTTGTACCACATATTTTCCACATCTGTAAATTTCAGTTTGTGGGTGGATTTGGATGAGCCAGCATGTCCCACACTTTTCTTAGAGCTTGTTTTTTTCAGGCATGGAAAGCAGAGGCATTATTAGCCTTCTGCTTGTATTGTCCTAAAAAAATCTGTACAATAATACTATATTACTAGACCACATATCATGGTCAGTATGTACTTGACAGTGACATGTGTACCCACAATCTTTAAGTAAAGATCACACATCATTATGTGTACTGAGCACATATTCCCCACAAAACAATTACAGAATTGGAAACAACACTTGACCATTACAATACCAATTTTATTAAGGTTGTGTCTAATTACATATGAGCAAAGCATACAACAGTAAAATAGTAATGAACATTACCCAGAAAATGAGCCCAGGAGGGAGTCTCCCATATGTCTTAACCATTAACTCTACTACATGCAGTACACTTGCAATGCATCTCATAAGATAGTTTGGGCTGGCACTTAAAATTAGTGAAAAAATTGCATGCCTCACAGGTATTAAGCTAGAAGAACAGTCAAAGCAAGCATTCTCCAGCTGAATGGAATTTTAAGAATTAGTACTTGGTAGCATTCTTCATCTGAATGGAATTTTGTAAGTAGTACTTACTTTATATAAGCAAATATCAGACTCTTGAAGGAAATCTTCCAACAAAAGCAGCTCACTAGATTCAAATACCTTTCATGGTTGTTTTCTTCTGTAGTTTAATGATGTGCTTCTCATTGCCCTAGTGTGGTATAAATTCACCCATCTGAGCCTATTTATTATGATAATTAGGCTTCATTTCATTATTGTTTCTGACTTGCTCAATTTGTGTGACAAGCAAATCAGATAAACATTGGGAAGATTACTACACGATGCTGCACACATTGCGGAGCACTTGCTGGCAGCTCCATGTACCAGTGGGAAGATAGTTATGTTAGGTGGGAAAGAATTGTTATCCCAATATTAACCATCTGAATATGGAAATTCTGTTAATCAGATATTCTCGGCAGCAAACGGAGGAATAGACAACTGCCACATTTCATGCTTTAAAGTGCTATTGGAAACATAGTAGTGCAGTATCCTTATTTTGTTATTTGGCCATCCATCAAGCAAATGAGTTGCCACCTGGCACCCTTCGTTGCATAATGGCTGGGACATGTGAGAACTGTTTTGGGCACCAGTTCTCTGCCATTTTTCGTGAGATTTGTGAATGACACAATTATGGTTGAAGAAGATAGGTTCATAGATTAGGTTCATAGATTAGTACTAGGCTAAGTCCTGTTGTGGGCCATTTTAAGCCTAGCCAATTACCCCATGTCAGAATCAAACCCTGTACCTTGTGTTTGTAAGGCAGACACCTTAACCATTATGCCAACATCCTACCCCCCTGAGGGGTAGTTCTTCTTTTAGAACACAGAGGTGGTGTGAAGGAGTCCAAAATATTTTGGACATAAGTATTACAGGCAGATACTTTTGCAGGAGGATATAATTGGTCACAGTATAAGGCTGATGCAAGGAATAGTTTGGCTAAGGCTGTCATATGTGCTACTGACATCCCATGCATGGAGGAACAGAACCATCTCCACTTCAGGGACATGAATCAATCCAAGCCTGACCTCCTTGGTTAATGTGCAAGTTAAGTAAGGCCACAGTCACCACTTTATTACTGTGAGTATACCATCTTTTAGATAAATATATAGCCAGACAATTTCTTATAATGCTGTGTTTTTGTCTCTAGCTCCTATAGAGATCAAAAGTAATAGGGAGATGCACAACAACTGACTAGAGTGCTTAACGAAGTGCCGGGGTGAGCATGTAGGCTGTTGTAATAAATGTCTCTGTTGGTATTTTAACAGCTGTATTCATTAAAAACAATTTAGTTCTATGACTGTGCAATGTTAGGAGTGCACTTCTGCATGTCTCCTCCTGTATGTATAGGCAAGTGAATAATTGTATTAAGTCTGTGCTCTGAGATTGTTAGGATAGCTGTTGGTTGTTGGTTAAAGTCTCACCCACCCCCCCCCAAGAAAAAGGTTCAGTTCTCATGTAAAGATATCTTGTCATCCCACTAATGTTTATGCACCACTACATGTTCCTTATATGTAATATCCATAAGTTCTGGTGTGTGCTGAGCATTTCAAAATGTACAACAGAAGTAACTGTCCCTTGTCTATCAACTATGATGGACATATTTATCAAAAAGTGCATCACATATAGGTACACTTCTATTATTTTCAGAACTCAGTTTCAGAACTCAAATTGTAGTACTGAACACAAGCACAAATGTGGGGTCTTGATAAATGTCTCCTGCCATTAATATTCTGTTATGTCACCTGTGTGTGGGGAGGGCTTTTGGCATAGCTCCCTCAATATGCTATATTCAGACAAACTTGACGACATACCTATTTTCAGCTCTACTCCTAAAAGATTATT
This sequence comes from Protopterus annectens, assembly GCF_019279795.1. Taxonomy (NCBI): domain Eukaryota; kingdom Metazoa; phylum Chordata; order Ceratodontiformes; family Protopteridae; genus Protopterus; species Protopterus annectens. The sequence goes on along the minus strand of NC_056733.1, from coordinate 1,618,788,566 downwards.
AAGCTTAATTGTATTAGTATCAATATAGTTAAAACACAAGGAAAATTGCATTATTATTTCTCTTCCCCACCCTCTTTGTAGCTATCCTATTTCTTTCTTACTTTTATTTAGTTTATTTGTTTTGTTTCTCTCCCTTTTTGTTACAGTTATGTGCAGCAACTCAGCAACCTACACCTAACCCACAGGCAAGGCCTGTTGTCCCCTGTAGGTGGCAGCAATAGTGCCACCACCATCGGCACCCAACATATCTGTGTCCCAGCCTGCCACAGTTGCCTCCACACCTTTTGCCCTACCTTCGCTACATAAATCATATAGCCCTGCTCAGGAGAGGGTGGTACTTTAGCGCACTCTGTTAGCAGTACAAGTAGAGGTGACACTTCTGTAATCTGTCAGGAGTTGCCAGAGCTTGTGATGGAAATAATAAACAGGATTTTGAATGCCTGCATCAGCCACAAGGAGACCATGCTCCATTGACTTGTTGAATTGCTTACATGCCCAGCACTGACTCCACCTTGTGAAGCAGGACCCAGAGGTCACTGATCCCAGGGTGATGTGTAATCTTCCACTGGGTGTTAATTGTCAGAGACTGCATCTCTATACATCTAGTTGTATCCCCTAACCCAGTGTTCCCCTACCTTTCATGTCCATGTCCACCACCTTTTATGTTATACAATCCTACACTCATCATCTTCTGTGCATTTGCCTGATGTTTTCTTCACTACTGTATTCTGTCCTCCCTCATTGTGTTACCCACACTCTATCAGTCATGTGTCTTTCACTGCTAACTACCCTTCCCTTCTTACCAGCCTCTTACTTCCCTGACTTCCTTCCCCAACTTATTATTCCTTAATAAAAATATAAAAGGATGCTTGCCTCACAAAAAGTACTCCCACCCCTACCTCTCAGCTTGTCAGATATTTGACTAACATACACAGTTGGTTCCAATTGTTCTTCACAAAAAGTGTAATTTTCTGACAGATCATTGAAGTCATTCAAACATTACAGCTGTTGTTGAAATTCTTCATGTTTATTGAGCTAAGAAGTTGATAGGTATACTTGTATCCCACATCCATCCTGCTTATTCCTTATTTGTTCACCTTGTTTTTTACCCTCTATTTGCTTCCCTTTTTCAGCTGTCATATACTCCCATTTTCAACCTTTAATCTGGTCAAAAAATAGATAAACACAACACATACATACCCACAAAGGGTGTATAATAAAATCATCTTTCTGTGGTCATGAATTTTGTGATGAGTCATAAAGAGCCACAGTGATGTACATGTATAACAAATGAGACATATCACTTCTCATCCTATGGCAAAAATGAAGCCCAGTCCATGTCACATGCTTGCAGATATTGCCATTGGTTGTGCAAGTGAGCGAAGTGTTGCTGAAGTGTCAGTATGCAAACATGCAATTAAGTAAAGGCAATGTCCTTAGTCTTAACTGCTGCAGTGGCTCACTTTACTCATGAAGTGATTTGTACTGTGCCAGTGTAGTGGGATGGTTTAAATCTCATGATGATTGTGTGTTTATAATGTTTGGTTTGCAGTCTTCAGCTGTGTTACATTCCCCTGATATGTGTATATTATGACATCTTTTACATTGTCTGCTTCTGTGGCACCCCTTGATAATGCACTGATATAGAGAATAATACCCCTGAGAAGGCCATGAGTTCATATCCCTTGAGCCCTATATTTCTTTTCTTGCTGCCAGTCAGCAAATGTGTTACTGTCCCCTGATACATATGCTTTATAGCTTATTGTACAGTGACTGCTTCTTTGTATCCCCTTGTTAGGCAACTGAACAGAGATAATCCAGAGGGCTTGAGCGAAGTCTGGTATCCCACCGGTAACCCAGATGGTGACAGGACTAACAAGAAACAAGTATAAAGGATTAGTCCAGATAAAATCACTTTAGCTGGCAGATCTAGGAGAATCTCTCGCTCACTCTGTCTGATACCCTCCCTGTGGGAGGAATAAAGGCACCTCGTTGAAGTTTCCAGTAGTTTATTCAGTTAAGTAGGTAGATGGATGAGTGTTCTTGATAATGGGCTAAACCAAACACTGAGGAATAAGTTATTCACAGACAGAGGAGGGACCCAAATACCACACAGTCCTGCCCTCTCCAGTAGTGAAGGCTAATTCCATCACAATGACCACCTTGAAAGCCCAACATTAGTTCTGTCTATAGTCTGGGAATATACATGTAGGGAGATGGTTCTCTTGAGTTTGTTGCAGCTTACAAAATGATTACAAAAGACCAGTGGATTCTTGGTTGCTCACAGTTCTTGTCTTTCTCCAAGAAAGGACAACACTTGGAGATCAATCTTCTCCAGCAGAGCTCTTTGGAGAAGTCCAGATGGTATTTCACAAAACATCCAAAGAGGTTGTTCAGACAAAGGCTTCATACTCTTTTCCTCCCTCTACCTAGTGCCAGAAGAGATTGGAGATTTCATCCCATTTGGATTTTAGTGACTTATGCAACTTTATCTAGCAATCTGTGTTCTAGGTGATATGACCATGGTGGGTCATGCCTCTACTTTCACAAGGCACCTGGGTAGTGTAACTTGATGATGAAGCTGAGCAAGGTAGCTGGCAGTTTACATGTCCATTCCGTGTTTAATTACATAATTCAGAGAATAAAAAACAAAAATCTCATCCTCATCACCCCCTATTAGCTGTTAGTGGTGTGATTTTAGATAGCCAGGTATTTTTGGTTGTTCTTTCAAAATCATTTTGATTTTTTGTTTTTTTATACAATTTTTTTTGTTTCCCATTTAGTCTTGTTATTTAAGGAACCATCCCCACCCTGGCAGCCCCATTTCCCTTCCAAAATGTCTGAATTTCCACTTTTCTCTTTGGCAACAAAGAGTCTCATGTAAATGGGTTCTGAAGATCATTCATCAAGGCTACATCTGACAGTGGGCGGAAATCTTTCCTTTCCAGGAGTAATTCCTCATCCACAAGGCCAGGCTCATTTATTTCCACTTGTCCTTTATCACATCATATCCCAGGGTGTGATAGAACCAGTTCCTTTTTCCCAGGTGGGAAAGGTTTTTATTTAAAGATGTTTTTAGTCCCAATGAAAGAAATTGCTAGAGAACCATTCCTGGATCTTTCTTTCTTAGACCTGTTTGTGATAGTGCCCAAATTCAAAATGATTTTGCTTCACAACCTGTCACGTGTTCTTTCTCATTCAAGTTTCCTGGTAACATTAGATTTAAAAGATACCTTTCACATCCCTATTCAGCCAGAAGTCGTTTCCTTAAGGTTTTGTGTGTTTTAATCACATTATCAGTTCTCTTCCTTAGCCTTTGGGCTATCCACCACACCAAGACTTCCACCACACCAAGACTGCTCATAGTAGGCTACAGGATATGTACATTTTTCCTTATTTAAATGAATTGCTTATCTTTGCGAGTCTTTTTCAAAGTGTCTGGAATATCCCACTTAGGTGAGAAATGTCTTGCACAATCTTGGATTTCAAGCGAACATTCAAAACTCTTTTTTGACTTCTCCTCAAAGGATTGTGCTCCTGGGGTGTCAGCTAGACACCTCAGTTCAAAGAGCCGTTCTTACACAGGGAAAACAAAAATATCACTATCTAGATCTGTTTCTAAGGTTTTACACTCAGATTTTGGTTACTGTAAGGGAATACCTCAGGATTTTGGATCTCATGGCATCTGTGATTCTCATGATACCCCTGGCAAAACACCACATGTCAAGGATACACCGGTATCTTGTCTCTTTGATCCCAGCACCAACATCCTTTGTCTTTTCAAATCCCAGTGCTGGGGTTTATCAGAAGAGAAAATACTTTGTGGCAATATCAGATCTCCTTAAATCTGTATCTGAACTTCTCCCTCTCCATTTCAAAGCAGTCAGTGACCACAGATACATCGAAAATTTCTTGGGGAGCAGTTTCAGGAGGGATAAAAGTGCAAGGTATGTGGGACACCATGGAAAGAAACATGCAGATAAAAATAAAAAGAGTTGCATGCCCTGATCGAGGCACTTAACTCTCTGAATCATCCTTGGTCCCTGGGACCACTTCAAGTTGTTACACCACAGCCATGATACATCAACAAGCAAGTTTTGCCCCCCCCCTCCTGCAGACTAGCCATGCTAGCTTGAGCTATAGCTTTACAGCACAATCTCGCTCTACATTTATCTTGCATTCCATCAGAACAAAATTGTTTAGCAGGCGAGCTGAGCAGGACAAGGGCAGACCTTCACAGATGCAGACTAGATCAGGGAGTCTTCCAAGATTTGATCCATCCTTGGTGAATTCCTCAAGTAGACCTCCTCACTGAACAATCAGCTGGAAATTTTCTACTCCAGGACTCTATACAAGAAGGCCTTGAAGACTGATGCCTTTCTTTTCCTTGGACAGGAGTATTCTTGTATGGTTTTACATCCCTCCCACTGATGTCCAGGGTGCTTCTGAAGATTTTAAAGGAATCCCGCAAGATCATTGTGGTGACTCCTTTCTGGTCTAGGCAGCAGTGGTTCTCCCTTCTTTTGGAAATGGACAGGGACAATTGCCACAAACTTCCTTACAGACAGGATCTACTCACACAAGAACAGGGGTGTTTGACACACCCCAATCCCAAACAAATTTAACTGACTGCCTGGATGATATAGACTTAATACCATTTAAGCACTTGTTGACTGAGGATGTATAGCAGGTACTAATGGAGGCAAAAAAGCCTGCTACTACAAAATCATGGATTAGCGATTAGCAAATGGAAAAGTTTTTCTAGCAGGTACAGCAGATGCAAGTATAGGGCTGCAGTATAGGTGAGCATGGGTTCTAATATAACCTCCTATAACAAACACCCACTCAAGGCTAGTATTTATTTGGTTTTGCAATATTTGTGCAAGTTACTTTCCTATGGCCCATCTTACTCCTTCATCAAGGTTTATTTGTCAACCATTTCATTATTCCAGCCTATATATCCCCCTCTTTCAATGCATTCCCATGTTGGAATGTTTTTGAAATAGTTTTGCATAAGAGACCTCCAAGAAAAATGGTGGCTTGTCTTTGGATCTTAATTTTGTGTTAGAGGTGCTAATAGCTCCATTTGAACCAGCTCATCTGGTTGACTTGAAGTTCTTACTATTGTTACCATAGAAGACAGTTTTGCTGATTGCTTTGACCTCTGTAACAAGAGTATCTTAGTTGCAAGCTCTTAGAGTGGGTCAGCCTTCTGTCATTTTCCACAAAGACAGGGATTCCGTGATCATTAATCCCTAATCATTGTAGCCAAACTATCCATCTCCCTTTAGTTCTTTAAACCCCAAAATGAGGGAGAAGGAATGCTTCATACCTTGATTGTCCGCAGACAATGCATGTACTTTCTCGGCCAAACAAAATATTTCAGAGCTTCCAATTAGTTTTTCATTTCTTCTTGAAGGTAAGAAGAGAAGGGACAATTTGTGTCAAACCAGATTATTTCAAAGAGTAGTCTCAAGCTATTAACTTTTGTTATTCCAACTGCAATAAAACTATTCTACATAAGGTCAAGGCACATTCTACCAAGGCCTTGCTTTTTGTCTATAGCTTTTTTTTGGAAAGGGTTAGACTTTAGAAGTATTATAGAAGCAGCAACTTGGTCCTCAGTGCATATATTTACAAAACATTGCAAGCTGAATTTCTTCTCCAAGTTTAAGTCAGGCTTTGCTAGGACCATTCTCCAGGAGTTCCTGGATACTTTTCCTTCCACTTCTTGGTTGTTCTAAGCTATGATGATCTTCCCATATAGCTTAGAGTACTGCAGCAGTGATCACTATGAACAGCATAGTAGATGTGTAAGTAAACGTACCATTTCTTAAAGAACCAATATGGAATCCTTTAGTAAGGTGTCCTAGGTCCAGTCTTAATGTGTCAGTTAATCTGGAATGGGAAGGTTTTTTGCAGCTCAGTTTATCATGCTCCTCCCTTTTTATCGGGACTGTCACCTCTTTTCAGCAGCTGCCATTGAAGTTCTTCATTAACTAGATGGATATGTAATTATGTACCCTTATACACTCTAGGGTTTTTTTGCTGTTTGTCTTCATTTAAGGAATGCAGTTAGCAGTGTTTGGGCAAAGTCGTTCCTACAGAAGCTGAGGCAGTCTGCCTTAACATATTCTGTGATGCTTCGGTGTATGCCAGGAAGTGCAGAAGTTATGCCGGTATAGGAACTTCAGAGAACAATAGTTGTATACAGGATTGAAGTATATCACAGTTATAGCTCTACTGAAGTAAAAACATATTTTGCAGCCTGTATTTACCTGATTTTACTTGCTACTATGCAAAACATTGTTTATATTGCTTTGATAATATACCACATGTAATTGTGCCTTTTAAGGGATCTGCATTTACAAGGTGCAACGTAATGATTTCTCAGGAGTTTTAGTAAAGTATTGTTCTGTTCACATGCACTTTGTCTTGTAAATGCTTTATTTAGCAATGGTTAGTGAAGAATTTGTGTCCTATTTTTTGAAATGATTAACGATTTTAACTTATCCTTGTAGCAGTCTTTCAAGTATCCTGTGAATTTCTGAAATATGTGGTCTTTTCAGCTTTGTTATACCATTTCACCCTTCCCTTTTCTGCTTACAGATGAAGTGTTTAAGACATTCAGCTTGCCAACTTCCTTAATCCAACTTATCCTCCATTTTCAACATCAAAGGAAATGAAATTCAATAAATTGTCACCACCACCATCTTCACTATGCTTTCCATATTTTAGCCTTTAGTAACTGTGTTTTCATGGCAAGCAATTTATAACTTTTTCATCACCTTTGTAGAGCCCCACCTTTTGGATTTAAAGTAAAAATATTCCTACTTGTGACTTTTTCTTGTTCTAGCATGCAATTATTTTGATGTTAGATTGTGCCAGGAAATTAACTTTAGAACAGACCAGTCAGTGCAATGCTTGGATTTCTGAGTGTAGCAACACAACCAGAATTTGGTGACAGATATGATTTATCAGAGGGCTAGATGACTGGAAAGATTAGGGACAGTTGTCATTTAGTGGAAGTGAAATTTTTTTTACTTGTACAGGTAGCAAAGGCATTTGTTTATTGCTGCTGCTGCTGTCATGGGGTAGGTATAATGATTCTGACGCAGTTCTGAGCAGGGAGAGGGTTGATGATCCGACCAATGCCTCATCACTTTGATTGCAGCCAGGAGGCTGGAAAAATCCTAGCTAGAGAAAACACAGAATCCTTCTCGTTATGTTGATGTAATTTGGTAGTGTGATTGAGTGTCGTAGTAGTGTGCGTGTGCATGTGTGTGGACATTATTGTCATGTGTTTGGGGCGTCAGTATATTTACAGTGGAAAGAAGGATGAGAATTGCATTTTTGTTTATCTAAATACTTAATTGCAAGAACTGGAATAGTTCAGGTATTGTGGTGTCTTATTTAAACATAGTGCTAATAGCTTGTTAATTTTTTTTTCAGAACCTGTGGCTCCTGGGATAGGTAAAACACAGAGGTAGAGACATCCCTGTTTGCTGATTATTTTTGGTACCTTCAAAAGATCATTTTACCTCATACCCAGAAAGAACACCACACAGTTGTGCACTGCAACAGTTTGTCTGAAATTTCTATTTAGTAAAATGAATTTTTGTAAACATACTATTTTATTAAAGTTATGGAATGCATTACCTAATTAACTATCAAGCCTACTATGACACTGACCTTAGTATTTAACGTTTCAAAAAGAAAACCATAAGAAGTTGAGAATTTGTTTTATGTACCAGGATTTGAAAACCCAGAGTACAATGTCACATTTTTATTTCCTCAGAACTTGTTTCAAAATATATAAAATATAATTAAAAAGAATTAGCGCTAATCTTGTCTTCCCTTCCACATTCTATGAAAAAGCAATAATTTTCTTCTGTCTTTGACTAAATTTTTACTGCAAACAAATTGGTATTCATATTATAAAAATATATTGTTTATCAGTATGTTTAAATGTGATTATGTTAATAAGATACTTTTCTCTTAGCCTATATTTTTTTTTTTTTTTAGTAATTTCTGAAGTAGCTTGCCTAAAGGTTTAAGCAGAGAGATAAACTTTGGACAATATTTTTTCCTTTACAATGGATATCAGATTTCTTTTAATTCACATTGATGCTTTTTGACTGTCTAAATACCGTAAAGGAGAAAAGTTCAGTGTTACCTATTATGGTAAAATGGTTTAAAGCAAAGTTAATTTAAAAAAGTAAGTAGGTTTTGTGGGTAATTTGCCTGAACTGTTTTATGTAGTTTTCTTTTCTGTCCACTGCAATAGTTGCTATGAGTCTTTATTTTTCTTTTTGGTATATTAATATTATCTGTATTCTTGTGTCCTCTCAGTATCAAAATTGATAATGTTTAACTTGTCAAAAATTATCCTGAGTCTATATATACTGCATTATTTCATTATCAGGGCTGAGCTTTTTTTAATTTATTTTTTTGTTTGTTTTTTCGGAATTGTGTGATTATACATTTCTTGCACAATTACTATTTAGTCCCTTACCTCATTAAGAAGACCCTGTAAAACATCTTCAGATTTCTACAGTTATCCCAAGAACCAGGTAGCAGTAACACCACCCCTAGTGTAGGTATTAGCATAGATCATGGCCACATCCAGAAGGTTGGAGTCCTAACAATTTCATCTTACCACCTTAAATTGTGGTAGAAAAATTTAACTAGACTGAAGTTTTACTCCCTGCCGAAAGAGATTATTTGCCATAGGTTTTTATGCAGTATTTTGACATTTTTTTAAATTAAACTAATACCATAATTTTGACCGACCTTTGATCCCAAGGGTGAGTTTTAATAATGTAAAATAAGTGGAGGTTGGGGTTTTAACCACCTACAGTACCGTTATATATTATTTGGTGTAATAGTAACAGAAAATGTAGTATGTGTGAGTAGGTGAAAGTTGTCTGTCTCACACTTCTGCAAAGGCTTCTTCCCATATCCCAGAGACACTCTGAAGGTAAATTTGACAGTCCCTCAAATTGCCTGTTTGTGTGTGTGTGTGCCCGATGTGAGTGAGGAAGTAATTGTGAGTAACCCGCAATAGATTGGTATTCTGTGCAAAATTGCATTCTTGACGCATCTCCCCTTGACCCGGAATTGGAAAAAAAATGGATATCACAGACTGAATTAGTGATATGCTGTAGTCATTTTGACAGATAAAAATCAAAGTATACATTCAAAATCATTTGCCGTACTAATTTTCATCACAAGTGCATGTATTGTTTTCCGTTGTGTGTGTGTGTGTGTGTGTGTGTGTGTGTATGTAATTGCTAATGTTTTGTCACCAACCATATTCTTACTTAAGTAGTTTCCATGGTTACAAATTATGCAGCAGTGATTCTGCATAGTGAAATGTAAAGTTCTATGCTTGAAAAGCAACATTCCACAGACTCTTTTTGTGACCCCTCCCTCTTAAACATTTAAAATGTTTTAACCTCCCACCCCATGTCATTTGCTTAAATACTCAAATTTGCATGTTTGCTTTTCAAATAAAAGGAAAGAGAATTAATTACACCATGATTTTTTGTACTCTATAGGGAGAATGGGGGCCCAAAACAAGCGTGTTTGTGCCTTCATCCTAGATACTGTGTACATCTGTCATAATTTTCAATTATCTAAACTGCTTTGTTTGAGCTTCAGGTAGTTTGAGTATTATATAATGCTTATACTGCTCAAGAAATGCAGTCATTGTTTTTATAAACAATATATGCATTAGATTTGCTGACATACAGAATTCCTTTTGCTTTGTTGCTGTAATACACATGTTTGAATGTGTCTGTGCTAGAACATCTTTTTGGAAACACTGAACTAAAGTAGTGAATCTATTAAGTTAACAATTTACATAATCAGCATTAATGAAACCGGAAAAATCAGCATTTTTGCAGGTGGAGGTAAATCCATGTATCTCCCCACACCTCTGCATCTCTAAATATACTAACTCTGTAATAACATAAATTTGGTTTAAGAAGACATCTCCATGCTTTGAAATTCTGCACTATATACTAACCACTTCTCATACAATTCAAAAAACAAGATGTGTGTTGTATTCTGCCATGGACTAATGATCCATGTCTCTGAATCACTGTAATTTACAGCAGACTACTATACAAGGTTCGTGATGCATCTTGTATTAGCCTACTATGTTTGTGAGTAGCATGACCTCTCAGCAGTAGTACTCAACAAATAAAACTATCAAATGAGTGGGACTGCATCACTGAGGATCTTTCTAGATTGCCTTTTGAAAAGTAAGAACCCCAAACAGTATTAGAATTACCTCAGTTGGATGAGCATGAAGATGGACAAAAGGACAATGCATTAGAAGGCAGTGTCCCAAGGTAAAATGGGAGGCATAACTCCTGGATTCACTGACTAAGCAACAGTGCTTTGCAAACACGTGAACCATTGAACAAGTTCAATGACAAAATGTGATGGAAAATTTTTGATGCAATAAAGAGACACTGATCTTGTACAGTGGCTTATGACAGCAGCATTTCCAGTGGGAAGTTCAGCATATGATGGCAAATGTCACAGTTAATGAGCCGCTTATCTTCTGTTACGGAGAAAGTAAGATAAACAGCTGCTCCTTCTTATTGAACTCATGCCGTCAGTTCAGGTCAAACCTGATATGTTGACAAATGTCCAGGCTATGAAGGAATACTGGAGGTGAATGGACTTAGTTGAATGATATTTCTGATACCTCTTTCTAGAGAAATTTCTGATTACTCCTGTGGAATGCTTCATTCTTATGAAAGAGAATATATGGTTTCTACATAGAAGTTCGGCAAAACATAGGAATCCATTAAAAGTATCAATTATTTCTGTTTTGTGCAGCTGTTATTCAGGTATCCCTTGATAAATGCTTGCATTTTACAATAAATTTTCAGTTCATCCTTTGGAACACGCATTTTTGAGGACTTCTGCTTTTGCAGTTCATTGTGTTTTTTTTTTCTTTTTGTCTTACATATTGTTGTAAAACAGTTCTGTCCCTAAATGTTGTATTTGTAGCTATTCTACAATAATGAAATCCTCAGTGTATCACTGGAAAGTTTTAAAAGGATCTGTTCATATGTCAGAGTTTACACACCATATTTAAAGGTCTGAATTGTCTAATTTGTTACACTTGTGTACAATATATATAATTACTAATTCTTTCTCTAAAGCTACTGTAGTGTATGAGCATGTACCATTAAATATATCTAGTGTATTACGTTGGTTGGATATATTTTGAACTAGTGACATCTCAATCACTCATTTAAAAAAAATAGCTGTGGCAATGGATGTGCAGGGTAAAATATTAGTCAGAAAGACAAAAATGGTAAGCAGAATTAGAATTTGCTTTGACAAAAAAATGTTTCCACCCGAGACAAGAAATCAAGCTATGAGGTACAGAGAAAAATTGATGCCAGTGAAATTCAAGCCTCATATACTAGGTGTAGTTATATGCATGAGAGAAAGCATTTGCATGCTTTTAATTGGTTTTGCAGAAACTGTAGTGAAGAGAATCATTTTTAAACATGTGTAAAAGAAAAGGTACACGTGCTGTCTTTCCTTTGATCACTGTTGCAGTATTACTAATTGATGGGATATCCTACCAAGGAGAGCTGTTCATCTAGCCAGTGTACCAAATCCTGGACACCTTCCTCTCACACTGTATGTCCCATGTATGACCAAAGATCAAGATTTATACTTACATAAGGGCAGTATGGACATGGATTACCTCACAACTTTCTTGCCTCTAGCCTGAACACTGAACCTGTAATTTAGCTTTGGTCTGTGAGTCATCTGATCAGTGTCATTTTCCATTGCCTTGGGCAGATAAGTATCACTGTTGGCGGCCCATGCTTTTCTTCCATTTTTTTTGACTGGAATATTTTATTTCATGTGATCTAAGAGGGGAAAATGTGATTGTGGGAGGCAAATTCCTTACACAGACAATCACTTTTAGTGTTTATTTTGTCTTGGTGATAGAACAGTTTTTATAATTATTACTATTTACCAATCTTTTGTCCGTGAGACATTTAGGATCCATTTGACTGTCAAAATTTGTCTAGAGAACCAAAGACTCATGCTGGGTAAGATGGCTTCTGGATTTTCCCATTCAGACATCCCTCGTGTTCTAAAAAGAATCTGAAGAAATATAAGACTGGAACTTTGGCTGTCCACTTAGACCCAGACATCTCCAGTTTGCCTCTTGATAAGTCCTTGCATTGCCAGGGTACTTTGACAGCTTCCTCTGTCAAGACCCAGTCTGATGTTAAAATGGCACAGTCTTCTTGTATGTCCAGCCCAACTGATGAAGGATCTGCTTTTGGTGATGAAGGGGGAACCTTAGCTAGTTGTATCAGAGGGATCTGTCACTCTCCATGGTGACCAAAGACCCACACAATCTACCAAGCTGCTTCCCTCTTCCCTCTCCAATTCATCTGCCCAATGCTAAAGAAAGCAGAGCTATGCATGGGTATGGTAAAAAGGTTTATATATCGGCCACTCTGCCCTTTAGTGCCATTAACTATCAGACTCAAATGATAAGGTACCTTTTATCTGACTTGGGGAACTTGAATAAGCTTTTTTGCTTACATGCCCTTGTTAGACAATAACACTTCTGCTCTTCCATTTCTGAATTCTGTTTGTCAAGTAGCTAGGCTCTCCATTAAATGCAATTATGAAACAGTAGATGCTTCCTATAGGGCAGTTGCTACAGATTTTGAACAAAGATTTTTGGGTAAGGCTTTGATTTTTTTCCAGAGGATGTGAAGTCCAAATGTTTGGACTCCTTTTAGACAAAGAGCAGCTTTTTGAACCTACTGCAGCTGCCCTTTTCAAAAATTTACAGGAGGGAGGCAAGATATTGCAAAATTTCAAAGGAAATTAATCTTTCTCCTGTACCAGAGTTTCAGAGAAACTATACCTCAAAGGCTGGCCCATTTTTTGCAAACATCGAAAAATTTCACAAAAAAGAAATTCCAAGCCCAATCTCAGCAAAAGGTTAAGTGGTATGAACTCTACTTTCCTGACAAGCTAGCCTCCTTATGACTATCTGGGTCTGTTTCAGATGATCGAATCAACAGAAAGTCAAACTTCATATGGGCAAGACCCATATGATCAACTTCTCGAAAAGTTAAACAACACAAAACAACAAAAAATCTATGATGTTATGTTGTCCTATCTTGCCTTCATTCTTTCTAGTTGAGTTTGGAACCGAGTATCGGTTCTGACTCGGCCTAATACTAAAGCTCGAAAGCTTCCACTGGCTCGAGACTGTACCCTATCCCACAATGCATAGGAAATAATACCCAGATCTCATTTGCCGCTAAACAGATCAGATGTTTTGCACTGGGCTCAGGCTAAGTGACTTCTTCTGTGGTTAAAAATGTTTTCTTAAAGTTGTTTTTTCTAACTATATTGTTAGATAGTTTGTGTTGTAGGGTTTTGCTACCGTAAACTGCTAGAGTTTTTGCTGTTGTTTGTGCTTGTGTTTGTTGGTAGTCGTTTTCACAGGCCGACATCCCTATCCCATCCTTTCTCCATCTGACGTACCCATTTAAGTTAGAGGGTCGTTTTTTGTCTGTATACAGTCCGTTTAAGTTAGAGGACTCTTTCCCCCTGAGGAGTTGTCATTTCAGTTAGAGACATCTCCGCTGGCTAGAGGAAACTATCGTTTAACTCTGAGACTTCTCCTCTAGCCCTTTGCTGTACCCTCTTAGTGTAAAAAAAAAAATCTTAGAGTTATTTTTGTTGTTGGCATTTTTCTTCCTGGCCATATTGTTGTGTGTTGCCTTGTCATTACTATGTCCAAGGAAGGCAGAGAAGTGAAGCAGTCTGGCTTCAGGAAATGTGATTCTTATACTCAAAATGTCCTTAACAGACCCTCATACCAATTGTGTTTATTGTCTAGGAGAAACACCTTCAGGACTCGTACTCTATTTGTCACGGGTCCAGTTCCAGGGTTTTGCAGGATTGTCGTAACAAACTAATGTTGAAGGGACTTCTTCCTTTTGCAGAGGCTCTTGAAGGGAACCAGACCTCTTCAAAATCGTCCTAGTCACCAAAATCTGAGAAGTCTTCAAAGAGGGCTTCTTCCTCAGCTCCAGCTTCTCAGCCAGCGAAGAAACCTTCCAAGGATTCGACTTTGGACCCGAAGGCTTTCAGGCCCGAAACTGCTGATCCATCTCCTTCCACCTGTTTTGTCGGAACTGACAAGGATTCATGCACAGATCCGGTCTCCAGGCCTGGGGCTGGAATCCCCGGTGCTATGGTCACCCATTCTGGTAGCTCTAAATCTTCAGCACTGTCCCCTTGATTATTCAGAAGCCTTTCAGATGACAGTGTGGAGCGGGTGGTGAGGAGGTTGCTTCAGACTCCAGCACTAGCTAAGATCCTCTCGAGTCCAGCCCAGAAGGATTTGAAATCATCTGCTACTTCAGTCCTTTCTGTTATTCCTCCCCTGACCCCAAGTGGTTTCAGAGCCGGAGTGCTCGGATGTTTTTGTGGAGGAACCATTGGGTCCCAGACTCGCCCATTACCTCTTCTATGCCATTGTCAGGGGTCTGGGAGCCGGAGGAGCATCAGGTCAGAGTTTTGACAGACCCGAGTCTGTTTCTCGGGGCTTCGTGAGTGAGCTTGGTGCCTACAGCTGCCTCGGAGCACACCTCCTTGGTGCGGGCAAAATCTCCTGGTTCTTCAGAGCCAGGGAGCTCCCTCGGGCCAAGATCGTGGTGCCTTTGAGGTGGTGAGGAGTGTGCTGTCCCCCCTGATAGCTACACTCTTGGATCCAAGCACTCTTCCCCCAGGAGTGCCAGTGTCTTCCTCCTCACTATCCCCCCCCCAGGTGTAGAGAACCAATGCCCCAGGATGCCCCATTGGGTGAGTCTGTCTCTTCCGAAACCTCTCCAGGGGATCCCTCTGCAGAGGTCCCTCAGAAGAAAACTTGTAAGAGGAAACATCTAGACTTCCCTGAGGAGCCTGCACATCTGGTATGGACTTAGCTGATTCAGAAGGGTCCCCAAGGTCGCCCTCTGAGGATGTCTTTTCAGACATCCTAGAGATCCTGAAACAGAGAGGTGGCTGGAAGACCCTTACCCCTTTTGAGGATGAGTCTATATACCTGGAGGCATTTGGATCTTGACCCTCCAACTTTTGGGTGTCTCCGCCTTTTGACCAGCTCCTCACAGTTAGTCGAAAGTCGTGGGTCTCTCTAGAATCGGTGGAACCTGTTTTGAGGAGACACAACAAATTAATCACTGCTCCTGTAGACAAGGAGATCCTGTCTAAAGGTGTCCCAGTAGATGCCATGGTAGTGGTGGCGGTGGCCACCAAAAAGGAGTTGGCTGAGACTTCATCTGTCCATCTGCTGAATAAGGAATCTCAAATGATGGACAGATACGGGAAGCATATGTTCTCATCAGCGATCTTTACTCTCCGGTCACTGAACTATTTAACCCACTTTACCAGACTCCAAAGGGATCTCCTGAAGGAGCTAGGAGATACCCTGCAAGGTTCTACAGCTGCAGGGGTGTCAGAAAAGGTGACCTCTCAGCTTGCTACCTTAAGTTCTGTACTTAACTCCTGCATGTGGCTCATCTCTTACATGGCCGCTGGAGCAAGCAGGGCAGCAAGCACAGGAATAGCACTGGGGAGGCATTCCTGGATGTGCCTTTGCGAGTTTGCAGAGCCCTTTAAGTCTTCCTTCATAAATACCTCTTTTGATGGCTCTTCCTTGTTCAGGACAAAAGTTAGAGACTCTCACCAGGTGTGAGCAAGAAGGCAAAACTCTGTCTGCCATAGGTTCATAGGTTGGTACTAGGCTATCAGCCCTAGGGCCTATACAAGCCTAGACATAACAATTCCCTGGCTATTTCTTCCCACATTATTTACTTTCCTGGACCCCTGTCTAGCAGGGCGACTGACGTGATCCCTGGGGTGAATTTCCTTTCTCCCATCCAATCGTCAAGGTTCCTCTTGAAGAGGTCCAAAGAGGCACTCTGCTTGACATGTATGGGCAATCTATTCCAGAGTCTGGGGAGTCTCTGGGTCAGGAACCTATCCCTCCAGCATGTTTTGTTTATTGTGATGACAAGGTTTAGATCCCTGGAGCATGTAGCTCTGAGGGATTGGGATTTCTTTAAGTGTAGCATGTCCAACAGCTCTGGGTTTGACATGGCCTTGTATGTTAAGCAGAGATCGCCTCTGAGTAGACGATATGCGACAGAATATAGCTGGAGTTTTTAAGGCGGTCAGCGTAGGGCATCTGCTTTAGGCCTGTGATTCTTTTTGTGAGGTATTTCTGAGGCCTTTCCAGTTGTTGCAGATGTCTTGAGAGGTACATACCAAATGGGGCATTGTATTCTATAATGGGTCTAATGAGGGATGAGTACAGTGGGACAATGACCTCCTTTTTTCTGGATGAAAAGTCCTTCGTGATGAGGTGTGCCACATAGAAGGATTTCCTGACTGTTGTGGTGATGTGGTTATCGAAGGTGAGACCACTGTCCACCTGTGTCCCTAAGTCTCTTATCACACTTTGTGTTTAGTGTACTGCCACCTATATGGTAATTCATGGATACATGTTTTTTCCCAAAGGGGATAACAATACATTTTTTGGCATTGAGCTTGAGCCCATGGCACTGGCACCAAGCATCTGTTTCTGCAAGGCCTTTTGTAGAGTATCCACATCATTTGGGGATTCAATAATGGCTCCCAGTTTGCAGTCATCTGCTAACTTTGTTAGCCAGAGTCCCTTAGTGTTGACCTGTACTTAAGAGAAGCATTTGGAGCATTTCTCCCCGGGCCTCCGCTGAAAACAGGCTCTGTGGAACCTAGTCGGACATTCCCGGTCAACAAATGTTAAAATAAAAAAAAAAAAAAAAAAGATGCCAAATACCATGGGAGTATGTTTTTCCATCCCTTCCAGGCCTTACCCCAAAGGCCAGAAGGGCAGGAAGATGTGGTTCCGAAAGTCCCAAAGAGATTTGCCAGACCCACATGGTGAATTTTCCCCCAGGAGTAGAGGGGGAATCAATAATGGAAGACACCAGTCTTGCAGCAGAGGGGGTCTGCAGAACCAGGGCAACATAGATACATTCTCTGGTCATCCTTTTCAGCGCTCATAAAAGGAGGCCTGTCTGTCCATCTCTGGAGGCAGTCAGAGGAAGACTTTCACTGTACCTTAGAGCCTGGCTAAATATCTCTCAAGACACATGGGTACAGTCAGTAATATCCAGGGGATACAACATACCTTTCACCACCTCACCCCTGCAGTTAAAATCAGTTCCAAACATTCCACCCAGTCAAAGGGATCAAGCAACCCTAGATATACAAAGGTTGCTAGAAAAAAGATCACCCAGGAAGTCCCTGCAGACCAAATCAGATCAGGAACTTACTCGACATTCTTTTTAGTTCCAAAAAAGACAGGGGACTGGAGACCGATATTGGATCTCCGCACACTAAAGTCCCTAAAGAAATCAAAGTTCTGGATGGTGACACTGCAGTCTATACTCCCGTTTCTGGGGCAAGACAGTTGGATGTGCTCACTAGATCTTCAGGATGCGTACTACCACATAAAGATGGACAGGTGCTCCAGGAGATATCTATGCTTCCAGCTGGGAACCAGTTATTACCATTTCCGAGCTCTGCCGTTTGGTCTCACTACAGCCCCCACAGTTTTCACCAAATGCATGGCAGTAGTCATGGTTCATTTGAGGCATCTAAGATTCCGGGTGTTTCCATACTTGGACGACTGGCTCCTGACCGGCACCACTGAGCATCTACTGATTAAGGCAAGGGACGCAACCATTCATTTATGCTCAAATCTAGGCATTCCTATAAATTTCGAAAAACCTGCTTTGTTGCCTACATAACATAGGAGCAGTTTTAAACACGCAAGATGTAATAGCAAAACTGCCTCATGAAAGATTAAAAATGCTGCACCATCAAGTATCAGTATTGCTGCAGAAAAACAAAGCACAGGCAAAATTTGTTCTTAAAGTTCTGGGTTCAATGGCAGCAACGATAACATTGGTTCCATTCACATGCCTGCACATGAGTGCTCCAGTAGCTTCTCTTTGCCCAGTGGTCAATGCAGGAGTTACCCATGTCACGCAAGATCCTCATTGCAGACTCCTGAAAGAAGGACCTAAGATGGTGGCTTCAGTCCACTCAGGTAACACTAGGCAGGCCATTTTTTTCCCCAACCTGTAGCTACAGTGACCACGGACGCCTCCCAGATAGGGTGGGGGGGCATTATCTGGGACAGACTGTCCAAGGGACTTGGCAGGAACACAAATACCACTTGCACATCAATGTCCTAGAGATGAGAGCAGTGCTTCTGGCATTGCAAGCATTCCGCAACTCTCTTCCACCAGGTACAGTTGCGATACAGACAATATGTCTGTGGTGTGGTACATCAACAAACAGTGCAGAACTGAATCCTACCCCCTTCATCAAGAGGCTCAGAGAGTGTGGCAATGGGCAATATCTTCTCAACGTTTTCTGATGCATATTCTGGTGAAATCCAATGTGATAGCAGGCAAATTAAGCAGAACAATTCTGATGCCTCACGAGTAGTCCCTGAAACAAGAAATTGCGAATCAAATTTTTCACAAATGGGGCCAGCCTTGCTGCAACCCCTTTGCCACATCCATAAACACCACATGCAACAGCTGTCTTGCCCTAAACCCTCCTCCGGGGGAGTCACCAAGGGATGCACTTGTACACGATTGGCCCCTGGGACTTCTTTATGCCTTTCCTCCATTTCCGCTAATCCCCAAAGTTCTACAGAAAGCCAAACTGAAGAGTTGCAGGTTGATTCTCATTGCTTCATACTAGCCTCGTCAGTTCTGGTTCCCCTTCCTATAGCCTTATCTCCAGGTGAAGCTGTGGATTCTGGACCCGGTTCCAAATCTTCTGACTCATCAGTCAGGAATGCTCCTTCCTTCTCTTCAAACCCTCAAGTTGACAGCTTGGCTGCTCCACTTCAAGTCTTAGCCAAGCTTCCAGACATATTCCCCTGCTGTGAGTCACATCCTGGTATCATCTCATAAGATGTCAACCATAAAACTGTATGCTAACAGATGGAAAAGGTTTACTTGGATGGCTTACAAGAACCATATAGATCCCTTTACAGACCCTGTAAGTAAACTTCTGGATTTCTTAACACAAAGCTTCAATCAAGGTACTGCAGCAGCCACCATACGTGTACAATTAGCAGCTGTATCAAATTATCACGTTGGAGACATGAGTTCTAAGATAATGTCTCACAGACTGTGCAAAACATTCCTTAGAGATACCTTCCTACTCTGGCCCCCCAATAAAGGAACCACCACCTCCATGGGACCTAAATTTAGTACTCTGTTCTCTGATTCTCCCTCCTTACGAACCAGCCTCTTTTGCGAGTTAAAATTTCTAACCTGGAAAACAATCTTTTTGACTGTCATTACTTCAGCTAGGAGAGTTTCAGAGCTTCAAGCTCTATCCATTCACCTTCCATATCTACTTTTTCATAAAGACAGTTTCTCACTCAGAACAAATCCCTCATTCCTACCTAAAGTATGCTCTGAATCCAATTTGAATCAGTCCATTGACCTGCCTGTCTTTTTTCCAAATAATGGCAACAAGGCAGAATATAAACTAAATAAATTGGATGTCCACAGGCAGTTGCGCTTCTACTAGCATAGGACCAAGGACTTTAGAAAATCTGATTAGCTTTTTGCTTTCTTCTCAGAGAAAAAAAAGGGTCACCAGATTCGAAAGTTACCTTATCAAAATAGCTTACTGATACTATACCCTATGCATACAATTCTCATCATAAACAACTGCCAGGAAAGATTAAGGGCCACTCAACAAGAGCTATGTCAACTTCCACTACTTTTCAAGACAGACTACCTATGGACTCTATCTGTGCTGCAGCCACATGGGTTAACTCTCATACCTTTATCACTCAATACAAAGTAGATGTGGCCTCCCGGAACAGGGCTGTGTTTGGTTCCACTGTTCTGTTGAGTTTATTCCCTTGAGCCACCCAGGAAAGAAGGTGCTGGGGATGCTGTCTCAACCAGCAAGAATGAAGGCGAGATAGACAACGTAACATAAAGAAGTTATGTACTCACCATGATGTTCCATGTTTGTTGTCCATCATCTCGCCTTCATTCTTGTGTCCCACCCTTCTCACCCCAACCTTCGCTTCTGGAGGATCAAGAGGAGTAATGCTTATTAGTGAAAACATGGTTTCTGCTTCCCTTCTGGCCGCATTACTCATAGGTTAAGGATTATTACCTTTACTTTTTGGGAGCTGTTTTTATATATATATATATATATATATATATATATATATATATATATATATATATATATAATGTTTGTGTGTGTGTCATTTGTGCAAAGGCACATTTCCAAATGGCCATATACATGAACCGTTTAGCCAACTTCCGTTATGCCAATGTCTCTAAATGTAAGAATATTGAACTTTGACATTCCTGACCGCTCCACCGCCAAAATGAGTGCTACTATAGGTCATAAAGGGGGCAAGGTTTTGTAATTCAGCACTTTGGTTTTCGCGGTTTTCGAATTTTTGCGGTTTGCAGTTCGTGGAAGCAGCGTTGAAGATGTGGCCATCGAACCTTTGAAGGTAAACCTATACAGATATATATATATATATATATATATATACATATATATAATATGTTTTTCATAATTTGCAAACAAGATCTGGGTATTATTCCCTATACATTGTGGGATAGGGTATAGCCTCCAGCCAGTAGAAGCTTTTGAGCTTTAGTATTAGGCTGAGTTGGAACCGATATTTGGTTCCAAACCCAACCGGCAAGATTGAAGGTGAGATGATGGACAACAAACATGGAACATTATGGTGACTACATAACTTCTTTTATTTTTGCAGTGGGAAAGCCCTCCTAGCTGCACCCTCTCACACCCCCTTCATATTGTATATACCATCTCCAAGACTGCACTACAGTGGGAATAAGGGTAAATTCCTAGATCCCCACTGTACTGCAATGTCCATACAAACGCTTCATTTCGGAAGGTCAGTCATATGGTTTCGACCATGTTGTTAGACTTTCTGTTGAGTCAGACTTCTGTAGAGGACCTGACTATCATCCTCGGCCCCCTCCACAGCTTTTCTTCTGTCCCTTCAAAGAAGCTACCCCTTTGTCTTCCTGTTTGGAAATCCAGAACTTCGGAGAAATAGGTTCTCTCCATCATTCAAAAAGGTTAGAGGATTTCTTGACTTTTTCCCATTCCTCAGCTCCCCTTGATTCTTCGTATTCTTTAGAAAATCTTCTTTAAGGGAATAATAGAGTAGGATCCCACTTGTTTGCAGGGGAAAGGGTTTTATTCCAAACTATTTCTAGTTCCCAGAAAGGAGGGCAACATCCATTCTGGATCTGTCCTTTCTCAACACATTTATAAAGATGACAAGTTTCAAAATGTTGATCCTACAGTTCTTGTTTCCATTGATTCTTCCTGAAGCTTTTCTTGTGACATTGGATATAAAGGGCACCTACCTGCCTATTCCCATTTACCCAGATTGTAGGAAATATTTGAAATTTTGTGCCTTACTATTTCAGTTTTCTACTTTGCTCTTTGATCTTTCCACTGCTTCAGTGGTAGCCAGCAAAGTACCTTGCTGCTGCCATTGCCTTTTTTTTCAGCATTCATTGGATTCCGATATTTCCTTATCTGGATGATCTTGTCCCCTTCTAGGGACAAACTTTGTGGGGGGGGGGTTGCACTATATAAATTTCTTACACCATCTAGAATTCACCTTGAACTTTCAAATGTCCTTCATGATTTTGTCAGTGGTGACTTTCTTTCTTGACAGGCAAAGTTCAGTTCTTGACAAATTATTTTCAGTTTCTGGTGTACGTGGCACCAACAATTCTTTAGGTACCTTATGCCAAACACTGTAATGAGGATAATCAGCGGTATATCAAGTCAGTCTGTACTCATCACTGCCAGTCCCTAAACTTCTCAGTTCATCTCTTGCCCTTCATTGAAAATAATTTCTGAAGATGTATCAACCAGATTTCATTCATTCCAGGAGTGCTCTTTCTGGTTCCTTTCCTTTTCCAGGAGCTTTACAAAGATTTATTGGACCTGGCATGGGGGAATATTCCAAGCATGTTTGGTCAGAGGCAGCAATGACTACCTAAATATCTAGGAAATGCAGGCTATCCTTCTGGCACATCAGTCCTTGAACTGCCTTTAGCTCTCTGATACTCTTGTAGTTTATACAGACAACACCACATTGAAGGGTATGTAAATAAATGTCTCCCTATTGAAGTGTCATCACTCTAAATGCTGAGAGCTGATAAGCCAGAAAAAAAGGCAGAAAATATAGGAGAAGAGTGAATCTTGATAATCACTCTTCTGCTTAAATTTTATTTTTTCTGTGGAGCAGGGGGGCAAGCTCCCTGCACCCCTTGCACCCCCCCACTCCACCGAACTTGTCTGTACCAAGTCCAAGATCACCATACCTCAGAGAAAAGGGAATATTATGAGAAATCACATCTCAGACTTAGCATATGTAAATTCGATCTTTCTGACATTCAGTCTCTGTATTTCTGGACTTGATCTGGTGTGTCTTGACATTTCAAATGGTTACCAAATAAACAGGGATGGGGGCACAATGTCCTATTGTCTCTGCAGATTAGTAATAACTGCTTGGGACATTGCTGTCCAATACACTTTTTGCCTACAAGCAGTTTACATTCCATCAGAGAAAAATTCCTTGAGTAGATCCTGGGCAGACACACAGATAGATGTTAAACAGAGAGATCATCTTGCACATTGTCCATCAGTGGGGTACTCTTCAAATAAATTATCTGATGATGTTAATCTTCTTCCCATTCATCACTGATGGAACTGAGTCAGCCTAATACCAAGCTCGCATACACCAAAAACTGTTGAGCTAAGCTGCTACCCACAATGCCCTTCTCCCAGTTACCTCAGATCTCGTTTGCCACCCTATAGCAGCATTTCACCAAGCTCTCCAGCTAAGTGTTGTATTTTATAGATAATTGTGTTTTTTGAACTTTTTTCCTAATCTAACTCTCTTACCCTCATGTTTCTATCTAGCTCTACACGTTGGGTATTTCTTATACCATCATTGGTACGCCCTCTCCTACCCTTATGGTATTGTTTGATACCATCGTTGGTATCTTTTTTTTCTTTATTCCTTCCTTTTAGTCTCTGGTAGTGTGTGTTTTAATGTGTATGGAAATGTCTGATAAAAAAGGGACTTTGGGGTTTAAAAACTGCACCTCTTGCAATGGCAAACTCCCTAACAGTGACTCGCATGATGATTGTGTGAATTGTCTGGGGGTTTCTCACCTCTCTCTTAAACCTCCTTGGCAGATTTGTTTAAGTTTTAGTCAGCAGACGCTGAACAAAAGAAGACTGATATTGAAAGGCCTTTTAGTTTCTCCTTTCTCAGAGGCCCTTTCTGTGTCAGAGGTCACAACCCCTGCAGTGAAAGACGAAAGACATCCCCATTCAGATCCCTCTTCACCAGCTGGTGATAATGGCAAGTCTCATAAACATAAGGCCCACAAATCTTCATCGGAGCATAGGATTGCTTCATCGGCTCTGACTATGACTATTGCTTCTGTTCCAAGCTGTACTCCAGTTGCCACTTTAACCAAGGTCATAGCCATTACAGAAATTTCGACGTCTGTGCCACCTTCGGCACCGATCTCTATGGCACCAGTTCTGTTTACAGCGTCAGCTTTGGCTCCGACCTTACTTTCCACAATAGCTACAGCACCGACTTTACCTTTTACCGCACTGAAAGGGGTTTTGACAATTCTTTAGAACTGATAACTTCCACTCCGAGTGCCTCCTCGGCACTGAGTCCCTTCTCAATGCCACTGATTCCTTTATTGCCTGTCTCCAAATTAGAGACTATGGTGCCGATAGCTAAAATACCACGGACCCAATACTCCCCTTCATTGGACCCGTTCTTAGGCCAGATGTACACTCCCTTTCTGGACTGACCCGACTCCCCTTCAGGAATGTCCACGAGGTCCACCAGGAGTCTCTGAATTTGATGTGGTGCACCTGCTGGATCAGCTGTTGACAGCCAGAGGGATAACAAATGTTCCTAAGACTCACCCCACTTCGGGGTTTGGGTCTATTGCTCCCAGGACTCCCACTTATACTCCTATTTTGGATCTGTAGGTTCCAAAGCCCATTGCTCTGACGTCCTTGGTGGAAACACATTCTTCGGTGCTGACAGTGACTCTCACTGAGGCTTCGAGGCCACCCCTTTGGATTTCAGTTCCATCTGAACCGTCCCTTCCTCAGACTCATGGTTGGAGGACAGAGTCCTCGGTTCTGAGCACGGTTCCAAGTTTTTTATCGCTTCTGTGCTTGGATCCGGGATGACATCTGCCCCAAACTTGCTTGAGGCTCCATCCCCGGGAGTGGGTCTGATGAAACCGGGTGTGACCTCAGTTCTGAGGTTGTCCTACTCTGTTCCAGGCTCCCATTCCTCTTTGGGTGGGCCTGTTTCTGAGTGATGGAGAGGGTGCTTGCTTCAGAAAGCACTCCTCCTATGTCGGAACTTCTCCCTGCTTCCTCTGGGCTACAGCTACCATGGGCCACCTCCCCAGGACGAGAGCAGAAGTCTCAGGAAACCCCAGTTCAGGGTACCCATCCTTCCGAGTCTTCTTCAGATATCCCCACTGAATAACCTCCTCGGAAGAAGGCATGTAAGAGGAAACACATTGACTCTTCTGAAGAGTCTCTTACAGAGGATATGAACTACGATGATGGGGAGGGGTCCCCACAGTCACCCCCTGATTATGTCCCTTTGGAGACATCCTGGAAATATTGAAACAGAGGTGTGGCTGGAAGCCCTCTAATCCTTCCTCAGAGGAGTCCGTCTTCCTGCAGGCTTTTTTGCTGTCAGCCTTCGACCTCTTGGGTGACCCCACCTGCCGAAGAGTTAGTCCAGCTTATTGTGCAGTGTGCGTGGAAGAACCCTGATTCAATTGAGACCATTCCCCGGAGACCAGATAAGATTATTTCCCCACCAGAGCAGAACCCCCATTGGTCTAGAGGTTTGCCAGTTGACACTATGGTGGTGGCGGCGGCCACTAATAAGGATCTGGTAGAAGAAAGTCCTACTGTTCACCCACCCAACAGAAAGTCCCGGGATGTGGACAGACTAGGGAAGCGTATTTTTGCTTCAGTGACCTTTGCAGTCAGGTCCATGAGCTACTTGGCACATTTCATGTGACTCCAAAGAGATTTAATATCTGAACTTTCTGGAGCCCTCGTGGGTCAAGTTTCTGATGGGGCATGACACAAGGTTGCCTCTCAACTTGCCATCCTTGAATATATCTCCAACTCATCCATGAGGGTGCTCTCCCACGCAACCGAAGGGGTGGCTAGAGCTGCGGGTGCAGGCATAGTCATGAGGCGTCATGCCTGGATGCACATCTGTGACCGCGCGGACTCCTTCAACTCCTTTTTGAATGCCCCTATTGAACCATCTTCCCTATTTGGTTCTAAAGTAAAGGACACACTAGCCAGATGTGAGCCGGATGGAAAGGCCTTCTCTGCCATTGGCCTATGTATTTCCAAGCCCCAACGTTCTTTTTCCAGGAACCAGAGGAGTGGGAAAATAAGGCACAAAAAATCTCAAGGCCCATTCTGTAACGCACGTGGTGAGGATTCCCCTAGAGGCAGGGGGGTTCCAATAGTGGAAGATGCCCCTTTAGGGGCAGAGGGGGTCCCCAAAACCAAGACTCCAGGGATTCTTTCTCCGGGTGGTCTTAACATTCCTGAAGTGTTGCCCAATTGCTTTCCTCTGGAAGCAATCGAGGCTCATTTTTCTCTGTACCAAACAGCCTGGCGCTCTATTACAAATGATAAGTGGGGCAGAGAATAATCTCCAGAGGCTACTACATCCCTCTAACATCCCATCCAAAACCTACAAAGAACCTTCCTGATGTTCCACCCAGTTGAAGGGAAGAAGCAGCTTCAGAGATAAAAAAGTTGTGTCAAAAAAGAGTCATCCAACCAGACGCCCCAGACCAATGCAGATCCGGTTTTTAGTCTATTCTTTTTGGTACCAAAAAAGACCAAGGACTGGAGACCCATTCTGGATCTCAGCCATCTAAACATGTCAGTGGTTCAAACCAAATTCCGCATGATCACTATTCAAGCCATTCTCCCTTTTTTATGGGAGGATGTTTGGAGGTGCTTGATAGACCTCTGGGATGCATATTACCAGATCAAAATGGACAAATGCTCCAGGAGTTGTCTCCTCATCCAGCTAGGAGCCAATCATTACCAGTTCTGAGCCCTGCCATTCGGTCTCTCGATGGCCCCCAGAGTTTTCACGAAATGCCTAGCAGTGGTGACAGCTCATCTGAGATGTCAAGGATTCCAGGTGTTTCCATATTTAGATGATTGGCTCCTTTCTGCCCCCACCAAGCATCTTCTGACCATGGCCCTCTGTTACACACTTTGACTAACGGACTCCCTAGACATCACAGTTCATTGTGAGAAATCCAATTTACAACCTACCCAACAGCTGAAATTTATAGGGGCAGTTTTCAATGCTCGAACATGCCTGGTATCTCTACCAGCTCACAGGCTTCAGAGGTTAAGATTGCAAGTATGGGTGATACTCTGTCAAAGAAGGTGTCAGCAAGTGAAGTTCTCCAGGCTCTGGGGTCCATGGCTGCAGCCATTCCGATTGTTCCTCTGGCAAGATTACACATGAGACTGTTACAGTGGCTCCTATTGTCTCAATGGTTGGCAGGTCTCCACCCCCTAATATCACAGATCCTCATTACCAACTCTTGCAAGCAAGATCTCCTCTGGTGGATGAGGCCAGATGCAGAACTTTGGTGTCGTCCCTTTCAGATTCCTCAACCCAACGCCACAGTGACCACTGACACTTTCCTGATAGGGTGGAGGGCCATTTTCAGGGAAAGACAGTCCAAGGCACATGGTCCAGCTTATCAGTGTTCTAGTGCTGTTGCCGTTGCAGGCATTATATCTGCTCCTTCCATTTGGAACGATTGCGATTCAGTCAGACAATATGTCAGTAGTCTGGTACAGAAACAAGGAGGAACCAAATC
This sequence comes from Protopterus annectens, assembly GCF_019279795.1. NCBI lineage: Eukaryota > Metazoa > Chordata > Ceratodontiformes > Protopteridae > Protopterus > Protopterus annectens. The sequence goes on along the minus strand of NC_056733.1, from coordinate 1,618,761,435 downwards.
CTACCCCCTGTGTTGAGAAGCCATGAGAATTTGGCGCTGGGCAATAGCTTCCAACTGCTTTTTTATTGCAACACATACCTCGGGGAGCTCCAATGTGATTGTGGACAGGCTGAGCAGATGCATCCTCCTTCCACACGAGTGGTCTCTCAATCCAAATGTGATGGCAATAATTTTCAGCCGATGAGGCCAGCCTTGCTGCAATCTCTTCACTTCCCCTTCACACAACAAATGCAGCAGCTTCTTTGCCCTTTTTCCCCCAGAGGGGGAGTCCCCAAGAGACTCTCTCATGATTAGCCTATGGGTCTCCTCTATGCTTATCCTCCAATTTCCTTGAAATCCCTATTTGTGAAGAAAGCAGTTCGGTTGAGATGCAAGGTGATCCTCATTGCCCCATTCTGGCCTCGCCAAGTGTGGTGCCCCTTCCTCCAGCCTCATGTTACAACCGTCATGGATCCTGGACACTCGTCCAGACTTAATTTCTCACCCCCAAGGGTTGACTCTCCCACATCTGTCCAGTCTCAAGCTGACAGCTTGGTTTCTCCACTTCTGTTAGTCGCCAGGCAGGAAGCCCTTTCCTCACCTGTTTGCGATATTATTCTGCCCTCCGATAAGCCAGCCACCAGAAAACTTTGCAGAGATAAATGGAAAAGGTTTGCTCTTTGCTCTAAAGAACAGATGCTAGACCCCTTCTCAGCTCCGGTCTCTGTTATGCTTCCGTACCTTTCTGAGTTTTTTGGGAATGGAGCATCAGTTTCTACCATTCGAGTCCATTTAGCAGTTATTTCTAATTTTCATAACGGTTTAGAGGGCATTCCACTTATCTCCACCCACCTATGCAAGACCTTTCTCAAAGGAGTGTTTCATAGCAGACTTCCAATCAGGCCTCCTTTAGAGGCATAGAATCTCTCCCTAGTACTACAGTCTCTCTCTTTACCCCCCTTTTGAGCCTGCTGTAAAATGTGACCTCAAATTTCTATAATGGAAATCTCTATTTTTGGTGGCTGCCACATCAGCTAGACAGATATCAGAATTACAAGCCTTATGCATCAATAGCCTGTATTTAATTTTTCATAAAGACAGAGTATCATTATGTACTAATCCATCTTTTATCCCCCAAGTGATTTCTGATTTCTCTGTGAACCAATCCATTGAACTCCCAGTGGTTTTCCCAAACTATTCCAATAAAGGAGAATACTGTCTAGATTCATTGGACGTACATAGGCAACTATGTTTTTACTTGGATAGGACTAAATCTATCCGCAAGTCAGATCAACTTTTCATTCTTTTATCTCGGCCAAAAATGGGATATGCTGTATCAAAAGTCACCTTATCAAAATGGCTCAGAGATTGTATTGCCTTTTCATATTCACGTGTAAATGAGCCTAAACCTGACAATATCAAAACACACTCAGCGAAAGCTATAGCAACTTCTGTTGCTTTTCACTCCAGAGCCTGTATGGACGATATTTGCACAGCAGGGATTTGGGCTAAACCTCACACTTTCATCAAACAATACAAGTTTGATATGATCTCCAGGAGAAGAGCAGCCTTTGGCTCAATGGTACTCAGGAATGTTCTTCCCTAAGGGCCACCTAGGTTTTTCAGAAAGCTTGGGATTCTGTCCCATCAGTGATGAATGGGAAGAAGATTAACATCATTAGATAAAGAAGTTATGTCTTACCATAACGTTCCATCTGTGTTATTGATCTTCTTCCATTCATCACATCCCACCCTCCGTCCCCCACCAAAGGCTCCTGGTGGATCTTATGGGTCCTTGTGGTGTTTTCAGGCTTTTTGTGCAGAAATGGCCTTTGCTTTTACTTCTATATGTTTCATGCAAACTCGATCTGAGGTAACTGGGAGAAGGGCATTGTGGGTAGCAGCTTAGCATGAGTTTTTGGTGTACGCAAGCTTAGTATTAGGCTGACTCCCCACGGAACTGAACCCATAAGTGATGAATGGAAGAAGATCAACAACACAGATGGAACATTATGCTAAGACATAACTTCTTTTTTTGCATCCACTCAGAGAACAGGCAACTCAGGTTGTTCTGTTACAGACTGCTATACCCAGAGGCACAGAAAACAGATGTCATATCTTTCTTATGGAAGGGGAAATCCCTTTTTGCCGTGCCTTTCCTCCTTTTGATTCTCAAAGTTCTCTTCAGAAATCAAGAAGGACAGGACAACAGTCTGGTTAATGACTCCATTTTGGCAACGTAGTTTCATCTTTTCTTAAGTATTTGATCTGTGAGGATCTTAAGAAGCCTAACTGTGCACTTCCGTTGTGGTTTTGTAACCCTTATATTTTGCATACAAATAAAACAGAGAACCAAACCAGGATATGTTGGGACATTTCTATCCATGAGTGACAGGGGTGTTAAAGCACTGATGAATTTTTGGTTAATCCATCCATAATAATTCAAATTATGTTTGAATAGAGTAAGAAAAGTACTTTGCTTTATAGGGAGAAGGGAACAGTTCCACAGAAGTGGTATTTTCTGTGATACACACGCATCCCTCCAATATGTTGTATTTATTTTGCAAATAAATTGACATCCCTTGAGTGGATGTTCATAACACCATTGGACTTGCAATTGTGTAGTAAGTCAGAGAGAGAGCAGAGTGTGCTGAAGCTCTGTACATGAGGAAATGGTTATCTTTCAGTAGGATGTGTGCTACTGAGAAGACAGACAAGGTTTTGAGATTGTCTGCATAGTTTTTATGAGTTAGACCGTTGAGGTTTTTCAGTGAGAAAACATTGTGTTCGTTCCAGTGACAAGTGTTTGGACAATTGTATACTGAAGGGAGCATTATACTTGATTATTGGCCTAATGAGTGGGAAGTACACCAGAATGTATACATCTCTGGGCCTAGGCACAATACTTTTAGATGTAAGGTGTGCAATGAAAAAGGTCTTCCTACCAGCAGTGCATATGTGGTGATCAAATAACAGTTCATTCTCACTGTAGATTCACAGATCTCTATCTACAGAATTCATTTTCAGGGGTATATTTTCAATGTGATAGTTACAGTGGGAGTCATGTTTGCTGAAGGGTACACTATTCCATGATTTTAACAGCAGCTTTTATGAGACAGGTCCTTTTTGGAGGATCTTGGTATCTTCTCGGGAGTTTGATACCACCAAGTTAGCAGTCATCTTCAAATCAAACTATCTCTGGTGCATGCTATGTTGTGATGCACTGTAACCGTAACTTTGCTAAGGTACCTTCCCAGCTTGACCTGATACCATGTCTGTGGGGTGTTGGACTGATTCACCCACTAACTGTAACTCTCAGAGCTGGGGTCCCTATACTGATGGTAATGATCCTTCCTCACTGGCCATGGTAGATAAGCCTGGGAGCTACATCTGCTGCTGAAGTAGGTGCTCTGCTTGAGTAGCCCTGCAAACCCTTACCAGATGCTACATGGTTGACAGGGTGGGCAGTGAGGTGCTGTGTACGGCAGTGTGCCTGCCTTGGCTTCAAGGGCAAGCATGCCTCCTAATCTGTCCTTACCTCGTAGTCAAGCAGCTACTCCAAATCCTCATCTTCACCATGACCTAGATGGCCCCATCCCAGTCCATGTGTCCCCAGTATGATTTGCAGAAAAGGTGAGCAGGCAGAGCATCTTCATTTCTTCTTCACACCCACATGAACACCAGCTCCAGGAAGCACCCATGCTATTAATCAAAAAATAGGTTCTGTGAGTCCCATTCTGGGCTTTGCCTCTTTGAACCACAGAACTCTCACTTTTAAAATTAGTAGAGTTGATACAGTCAATCCGGAAAAAGTAACAGAGTGCATTTTAACTGTTGGGAGCAATGCTTTTAATAAGCATGTTTAACTTAAACTTGATACAGTCACAAACTGTAATATTATGTCTGATAGTACTTCTGAAGCACTGAAGTTAAATGACACCTAAAAGGAATGTGTGTGTTGATTGTCAACATTCAAATCACAAGGTAAAGCTGTTGGTTTAAAAGATGCTGACATGCATATAAAAATAAGAAGGATATAATTCAGGTTCAAATCCCAACACTTATAATGTTAATTCTCCCACTAGAGTCCAGTTTATTTCACTTGTGAGGTACTAAAAGTGATGAAACAAATAGAGTATAGTGTGTGAAAGTATGCTGCAACAGTCATACAGTCACAGACATCTTGCGTACTGTATAGAGTCGTAGCATTGATTTGCATCATGCGGATGTTTATTTGTAGGTTTGAGAAGTTTTCCAGAAGACTAGCAAATAAAATACATTCCTCAAGGAAAGTACCAGGAGCTCTCAGAAGCATGAAGAAAACTAAGGAAGGAAAAGTCAATTCCACTGGTAGATCCTGTCAAATTCATGATCAGTGTGCAGTGGAAATCTTGTAAACTGACCCTTTTCTAAAATATTTTATCTGAAAGATAAAAATAAAAATGCAGGACAATCTGATTTCTCTCTAATGCCATCCAGTTCATTGAATCTTCTTATTACCACTTTTATCCTCTGATAAAAATAGATAATGTGAACAGAGAGCTTTGATGACATTAGCATACAGTTAGTGAATAGTATAATTACTGTTGAGTAAAACAAGATTTGAATAAACTGATTAAAAAAGGACACTGACCATTCCTTTTACTTGAAGAAGTGGCCTCAAGAATACAAAATGTGAAGATGGCCAACTGATAGCAGCAGTTTTTCAGAGCTCCATGAAACTAGTATAAAAACAGGAAATAACTTATTTTATTTTAGCAAAAATACTTAGAATTGATAGATGAAATTATAAACTATATTGTTAATAACTTTGGTGAACTTAAGAAAGTTGTTTCCTGTCAAATTATAAAGGAGAATATATCATTTGTGGAGATGAGCACTTCGAAGACTTCTCATTCTGACATGGCTTTGAAAAAAGAAATGCAGCTTGTGACATCTGCTCTACAAGAACTCCCACTAAAAATGGATGATTTTAAGGAGAATTTACAAAATCTCAAGGAAAATTGTCAGAAACAAACAGATTCTCTCAAGGATCTTATACAGCAGCATCAATCCAGAATAACACACTTAGAAGCACCCCTGAATAATCTTGATGGAAGACTGAAGGAAGAAGAAAGCCAGAAAGATTTTCTCATCAGACAAAACATGGCTTCTCAATAAAGTGGATGACCTGGAAAACAGGGAGAGAAGGTCAAATATAAGGATTTTTGTCATCCCAGATAGAGCTGAAGGAGAAGATATAATTTATTTCCTGAATACCTGGATTCCAGAGATTTTAGATTTAGAGGAGGGTCTGTCCTTTGGTATTGAAAAAGCTCATAGAGCTTTAGGAAAGCCAGTGTCGACATCCGCCTCTACTTCTCCCAGATCAATAGTCATAAAATTTCTACCTTATGTGGACAAGGAGTTAGTTCTAAAATCTGCCTAGAGGAAAAGTCCATTAAAATTTAATCAAAACCCAATTAGGTTTGATAATGACTATTCTACCAGGGTTTTGGAACAGAGGAAAGAAGATTGGCCATTAATAAAACCGTTAAAGTAGAATTACATCAAAACTCAGCTTGTCTTTCCTGCCAGAATAAAAATTCTATATCAGAATGAAATTAGATCATTTAATGCCCTAGAGGAAGCCACTGTCTTTATTAAAAACAACAACATTATTTCCTTACCTGACGATATGGAATGGCATCTGCATCTCTGAAGAGAGTTACTGATAAATCTTTTTGGACTGACGTTAAAAAGAAAAAAAAAACTGAGTCAAAGATTGCTGTTCCCACTAAATCTCTCAAAGCATCTACTGTAACTGGACTTTAATTTGTTTTATACTTGCTAAATCTTCAAGTAAGGTATGTCATGACAATTTTTTATTGCTTTTCTTTCTCTTTTTGCTTTTTCATTTCTATACTTTTTTGTTCATATACAAATTAAGTAACTGTTTATGCTTTTAGTATATTAGTATAATATTACTGGCTTATTGAGTGATATAATTGAACAGTAAGCTATCTTTGCTTTTATGACCTTAAGATGACATGCTTTCTTTCAAATAATATATAGCCCTTTGCCCATGTTAAATGATGTTCTGAGTTATTACACAGGCATAGTCACTGCTTACATTAATTTATCAGAACTGTTTTGGATACATGGGATAACAGGGCATATCTATGGATTTAGTATATATTAACTAGTTTTTTATAGGTTCACAGGTAACTACTAGGCTATCTGCCCAAGGGCATTTATAAGCCTAGCCAGAATGTGTTGGCTTTTTCCACCCCCTTAGATTAGTTCCTTGTGCCTCTGTCCAGCAGAGCTATTAATTCCCTGTGCCACTGTCCAGCAGAGCCACTGTAGTCATCCCCAGGGTAAATTTTCTGTTTCCCATCCACCCGTCAAGGTTTCTCTTGAAGATAAATATGAGAGCAGTGGGGTTTTGGCTCATTGGTGTATTTGAAATTTGATGTCATTAATTGATTTGGTATAATTGTTTAAATATGGTGGTTGTTAAGTGTAAACCGACTCTGAAGATGCCTTTTTAGGTGAAAGCGCTTAGTCGGTGGATGTGTGGATATTAAAATATCTTTCTTATAGTTTTGCTGGTCCTGAGTATTTGTGGGCGGTTGTTGCTGTTAGTAATTTGGTTGCTTTCTCTTGAAGAGTGTTAGTGAGGAGCTCTGCCTGATGTATATTGGAATCCTGTTCCAAAGCATGGGGAGTCTCTGGGACAGGAATCTATCCCTCCAACATGTCCTATTTATCATTGTAGTGAGGTTTATATCTCTAAAGCGTGTGGCTCTCCAGGATTTGTTTTTTTTTTTTTTTTAGGTGGTGCGTGTCCATCAATTCTGGGTTGGACATAGCCTTGTATGTCAAGCAGAGATCACCTCTGAGTAAGCGTTATGCAACCGAGTACAGTTGGAGTTTCTTAAGTCAGGCTGCATAGGGCATCTGTTTGAGGCCAGTAATCCTCTTGGTGAGGTACTTTTCTGGTCTTTCCAGCTGTTGCAGGTGTGTTGTAAGGTACATCCCAAATGGGGCGTTGCATTCTATGATGGGTCTAATGAGTGATGAGTAGAGAGGCACAATAACCTCTTTTGTTCTAGATCCGAACCCCTTTGTGATTAGGTGGGCCACATAGAAGAATTTTCTAACCACCTTGGCAATGTGATTATCAAAGGAGAGATTGCTATCTACTTGGGTCCCCAGAGCCCTTATTACATTTTCTGTATTTAGGGGACTACCACCTATGTGATAGTTTGCGGGTACTTTATTTTTTTCCAAAGGGGATGACTATGCACATTTTGGCATTTAGCTTGAGGCCATGATTTTGACACTAGGTATCCGTCTTAGTGAGACCCTTCTGGAGGGTGTCTGTATCAGCTGGAGAATCAGTTATGGCCCCTAATTTGCAGTTGTCTGTGAACTTGGTCAGCCATAGTCATCCTATGCTTGCCTGTACCTCTGAGAAGTATATACCGAACAGGAGGGGTCCTAGGACTGAGCCCTGGGGGAAGCCACTTGTAACCGGTTTAGAGTCCGATGTAGAGCCTGCAACTCTCACCCTGTGGTTTCTATCCATGATCTAGTTGGCAACCCATCTCGTGATGTAGGGGTTTATATCCAAGCTGGTGAGCTTGTCTATAATACTAGAATGGGGAATGGTGTCAGAAACCTTTGCAAGGTTTAGGTAGGCTGTGTGGACCTCCTTCCCCTTGTCTAATGCCTTGGTAACTGTCTCAAAGAAGTCCATCAGGTTTAAGAGGCATGATCTGCCCTTAAAGCCAAACTGGGTAGGGTCCAAGGTTTGGAGGTTCTCAATGTCTCTGTTAATATTTATAACTTGTGATTGTTTCAGAATATTTATAACTTCTGATTGTTTCAGAATATATATTGGTACCTGTGTGAACAAAGTGCTTTTTGATGGCTTTTGATATAAATTGGATCTCTCTTGACAATTATATGCTTGTATGTTTTGTGGCACAAGGTTTTTAAATGGTTACAAGTTGTGTTTCCTGTAGAGTTTAATGTTAAGTACTGTTTTCTCTCTCTCATTGGCATTAAATGTTATTTTACTATTTGTAAATACCTGACAGTTAAACTTTGCATTTGTTACTGTAAATAAGCAGACTTTATGATACAGTTAAAGTGAGCTCAGGAAACTGTACTGTGTAGCGTGCTGGGCGGGAAAATGTCAGTTTGAAATTTAAGAAGTGAAGCTTTCTTACTTAGCTTGTGACATCATGCATTTTATACATGCCGATCAGATTACATTACATCTAATGTGTATATGCAAGTCTAATTGGGAATGTCAAGTCTCTGATTGGTTAATGTTGCATAGTCGGCTTCTTTTACAAGAATTATGAGCTACACTGTCTGCAAATATATTCATGGTTCCTTTTTGTAATAGTGACTATATTTTGTGATCAGATATATACAGAAATGTTATTTTTTCTTGTAAACATTTAATTATAGCCACTATTTCTAGTGACTATACTGGAGTTTTTTATCAATAGATCTTTATAAATAACTTTCCTATGCAGTTAGCAAGTGCTTAGTATTGGCTTATACATTTACAGGAAATGCTTATGACTAATGGTAATAACTGTAAGGATACTCAAACACCATACTAAATCCTAACAAACATATGCATGAATAATTTTGATTGTTATAATTACATTGCATTTAATATGTTGATTTCCTTATTGTATCCTAGATATTATTTATATTTCAGATGTCATGTTTTCAGTTATTATAAAGTCATGTTTTTTAGTATATTAGCACTTTATGATGGGGAAAGAGCTTGGTAATATGTATGACTTGTGATAACACAACAAGCAAGTTATAAGTTTCAGTATTACCCTATTACTATAGTAGATATTTACAGCTATCTCTATCTTAAGTTTGTCTTTGAGTCATTCACTTTTAAGACCTGTTATCTATATAAATAATGGTTACTAAGTTTGTCATTTTAACTGATGCCAGTTAATTATTGATTTTAGTCAGTTATTTAAACATCCGCTATTCCAAAAGTTTAGGAATTAATTAAGGACAAATATGTCTTATGGAATATTTCTAAAGATCAATGTTAACATCTTTTGGGAATGACACACACTCACTATGTGCTAACACCCAGTTCTCGTGAAGTTTTTATTTAGTGGGAGTTTGTCATGATAAGATTTATTCAAAGGGAAAGTAAATACAAATGCTAAATGATTCTTTGATTTATTCTGCCATTTTGAAGTTTTTATTAGAACTAATACAGATGACATGCTTAGGTATTTTGGGTAATCATTTAGATTGTTAATAAAGCTAATGTTTCCTTAGTCTTGTAAGCACTAAATTCAGATTATATATATATATATATATATATATATATATATATATATATATATATATATATATATCCTAATATGTCTCTTGTTTCCTTAGTGAATAATTACTGTATAAATGTTTAATGTTTCTAATAATAGTGCATATAACTCATCTCTAAAACCTAACTGGAATCAATATCTGATTAGTTGTTTATCACTACTATTTTTCTCTTAATTTATAATATATTCTCCATTTTTTACTTTGTTTTCTTGGGCTCGAACCAGCAAAGGTTGTTGGTTGGGATAGGTAGTCTAGCAGATTTAGTTTTGTTTGCTAGACTAGGAATGTATCTCATTCCATGTATAGGGTGTATTAAAGTTTATATCAGAGTGAAATATGCATTTTTTTTTATTTAACATTTTTCTAGTTTTGAAATGCCTGACACAATTGTTTTATCTTTAATGAGGAAAGTTATTTGGATTGAGATAAATAGAAATACAATTGATATTCTATTGTCAAGTCAGGAAGAATATTATGTATACAGGATTCTATTAATACAATTTTCTTTATTATTTGTTAGCTTTAAAGAATTCTGATATAGATTTAACTTTGATATCCTTAAATACTAATGGCTTAAACAACCCATATAAGAGAGCCAACCTACTAAGGTATCTTAAACTAAACAAGGCTCAAGTAGTTTTTCTCCAAGCGACACACTTTAAAATAAATGGCACATTTATGTGGGACCCTAAGGAATACACAATACTTGCTCATTCTTCTAATAAAAATAAGACCAGAGGAGTAACAATTCTATGGAAAAATACTTTCCTAAATCCCCAAATTATTTACAAACCTGTAGATAATGATGAACTCATGGCCTTAGTTATACTTAAGTCTAATAATAGAATTTGGACCCTGGTTCATTTATACTGGTTCCTGGGTATGGGGGTTGGACTAGCTAAGAAACACTTAGACTTTATTACAATTACTTCTAATGGTAATATTATACTAGGAGGTGATTTCAGTTGTATCACAGATATTACAGAAACTACCAATAGGAAATCTCCTAGACTATTGTCTTCAGCCAAACAGTTAAAACATGGACAGAAATGTTTAAATTAAAAGATACCTTTAATGCTTTGGGACCAAATTTTTTACTATTCTCATACCAGGACTATACACATGGTACCAAAACTAGAATAGATAAAATTTATATCTCATGAGATCTTTATTCTAAAATCTTGATTTTTTTCAGTACAATCTTGTCCCTTTTCAGATCATAATTCCCTGCTGTTAACAATACATTTGGAATTCAGTCAGTTAGGTATTAATTAAAGGATTCCTTCATATATCACAAAAGTTAAAGACTTTAAATCTTGGATAACTTCTGAACTTCAGCTTTCTTTAGAGATTAATTATAAACCTGAAGCAAGCATAATTATGGTCTGGGATTCTCTTAAGGCCTATCTATATGGTAAAACCATTAGCTGGTACAAAAATAAAATTAAAGAATGGGACTCAGAGTTACAGCAACTCCAAAATCAAATATCTGTTAAATCTAATAAAAACTTAATTGCTACAGATAATAAGAAGAAAATAGAAGAAGCAAATAAGAAATACAGTGAAATATTATCCCATAAAATTAATTTAGCTATGGAAAAACTGAAATTAAATTCTTATGCTACCTCTCCTAAGCATCTTCATAACCTATCTATGAAAGTTAAGATACAATCAAAAATTAATAACATTGATAGTATCTTTTATGAAGGGAAAAGGAAAAAAGTCTTGGACATAGGGGACATTCGGGAGGCTTTTAATTATCATTATGTACAGCATTATAAAGATAAAATAAGTACAAATTAATGTGAGAAGTTAGAGAATATAGTTCCCAACATAACAAGAATTCCTGAGGAACTTGTTAGATCTACAAAAAACTATTTCTCAAAAGGAAATTATAGATGGGATTAAAGGAAGTAAGCCTATTTTTTTCTGCCTGCTATTCTTATTGCCCACTAGGTGGCAGCACCTACCAGCATAAAGCCTGTATAACATCAACTCCCTTTATGCCCAACAGTATCTCTACATGCTTGTATACTAACGGACTTAATCCCACTCCACACTCTATAAAAATCTGTTAATAACCACCCTCATCCTACAGTAAACTAACTTGGAGCAAAGCACCCCTTATATTTTTATAAACTGTGATTCTATCTTTCCCTACAGTCTTTCATTGTTCAACACTTACCTCTACCTTGAACTGCTGTGGCTGATAACTTTCTCAGCTGGTTTCTCTTGCCCTGCAGCTCTATCGCACTCCGTTCGCCCTGCTGGCTCACGCCACTCTCCTACCCTGCCCCCAAATCTCACCCACCCCCAGTGCTCCTACATTTATTCTCTTGAAAACCCTTCCTCTCACCACCAGCCAACCCCCTACCACTTTCTCTCCACCCCTTCTTCTAGCCTACCAAACTCTCGATACCACACCCCCTCCCTCCTAATACCCATTACCCTCCTCTCTATTATATCTGACAGAATCCTCATATCATGCTCTCTCTCATTCCAAAAACCCTCATTTCCACTTCTTTCCTTGTCCTTTTTCTACTACTTCTATACCATGCCACCTCCTATACCAACTTCCATCTACTCCCACCACCACTTTCTTCCCACCTCCCCCTTGCACACACTTCCACAACATATCTGCCGCCTTAGTTCCCTCTCACCCATTCCTCCTCTTAAAAGTAAAACTTTTCCCAATCACTACAAAATACTACAAACCTAAACCCACTCTCTACCAGGCACTTCTATCAAAGTACAAACTAAAAATACTCCTTTTTTCAATTACATTTGCTTATCTGGTGACATTCATCCTAATCCTGGACCTAACTTCTTCCCAACAAACCCCCATAACACCAATAATAAATCCACCAGTAAATGCCTCAAATTCCTCACCATCAATGCCCAAAGCCTCAAAAATAAATTAACCCACTTCGATGCCTGGCTCAATCACAACTCACCAGACATTGTAGCTATCTCTGAAACCAGGCTAAAGCTTCATATAACTGACTTTGAATTCCTTCCCCCTGGATTTCAATGTCTTCGTTTTGACCGCCTAACTAGGAGAGGTGGTGGTGTAGCATTAATCTACTCCAACCAATTAACCATTATTCCATATCCTAATCCCATCCCTTCTTTCAACAACGCTGAATTTGAAATTGGCCTCCTAAAAATAAACAACCTTAAAAACATCTGCTTAATTTCCCTCTGTATCCCTCCTGGCAACAACACTAATACCCTGGAAGACATCCTCCCCTGGGCATCCAGTAACATTAAGCTAGAAACCTACATATTGGGAGATGTAAATATTGACTGGAACAAAGTCAATAACCCCAATCCTACCATTGCAATCAATCTATACACCTACACTCAACTTACTAACTCCTTTACTAGGCCAAACAAAAGCAAACCACCTGGCTCCATACTAGACTGGATTCTGATATCTCATCCAAATAAAATTATACAATCAGGTGTCATTCCCGACCCATTAGGAGACCACCTCCCAGCCTTCACCCATTGCGAACTACCCTCACTTCCCCACGCTTCCACCATTTCATTCATACTCGCAACCTTTCTAACTTTAATCCTACTACCTTTACTGAGACCCTTAAACAAACTAACTGGAACCCCCTAAAAACTCTTCTTTTAGACACTGTCATTGACTTTTTCAACAAAACATTCTTAATGGTCCTTAACTCCCTTGGTCCAGTAAGAACAAAAAGAGTAAGAATGAAAACCACCCATGGCTTACCAAAGATACCAAAAAGATCATGCTACAAAGAGATAAAACCTGGAAAATATACCTCCAACATAAACAGCCAGAAATCTTACTAAAATATAAACAACTGAGACACCTAGCCAAAAAACAACTTTTTAAAGATAAAATGTCATACTACATCAAATAACAAGCAAATCATACAAAAAACCCCAAGCATTTGTGGAACTCAATTAATTTGCTCCTTAGGCCAGGTACCAAAAACAACCCTTGTCCAAACAGCAACAAATCCAACTTTGAAATTTCTTTACTATTCAACACCTTCTTTACCACTTCTATTGCCAAGCTAACCAAGACATTTTCCAACAATAACCCCCTACCTCACCTTACCCAATTGTCCTCATCATCCTTCCCCCACTTTCGAACTCAAACCCATCTTCACTTACCTAATAAAGAAACTTTATTTATTTTATTTATTTATTTAAATTTGTTGACCGGGAGTGTCCGACTGGACGTGTGTCCATTTTCAGCGGAGGCCCGGGGAGAAAAGCTCCACAGTAAAATAAATAGACAGTAGTTACATTGGATTACATAGCAATTAACAATTTAACGTAGAAATTACTTACAACATATTTACAGATGAAGAACATAGTACATCAGTAGACAACTAGAATCTTTATCAGTGAAGTACATAACAGGCAATAACAAATGTAACAATGAGAAATTCCTGCTGTATAATAAGTACTAGTCTTATGAGCATCTGAGCTTGCTATCATCAAGGTAGTTAGTGGAGGTGAAAGAAAGGTAGTAGTTGGATGGGGTGGATGATATTAGAGTGGGAGTTGCAAGGGCATAGCCAGCAAGTTTTTAGGTGCACTTTTAATAAAGTTTTGAAGCTGGTGCATGATGGTACAGAGGTAATTGTGGGTGGGAGTGAGTTCCATAATTTGGCTATGGCGCAAGAGAATAGTGCTTCACCAGCAGAGTTTTTGGCTTTAGTGATCTGCAAGTGATTTTTTTGCTGGATCTTAGTGGTCTGGTGGTGCGATAGGGTTGGAGTAGATTCTGGAGGGATGGGACATTTAGTGGATGGTTTACTAGTTTGTGGGCAAGTGAGAGTTGATACCACTGAAGGAGGTGAGGGAGTTCAAGCCAGCCCAGTTCAGCAAGTGAGAGACAGTGGTGACTACGGCAGGATGCCCCTGTGGTGAATTTGACAATTTTGTTGTAGCAGGTCTCTAGCTTGTTTAGATCACATTGCCTTAGGTTGGTATATACTGGAGAGGCATAAAGTAGGGTGGAGATAAGGTGGGAATTTGCTATTGCAATCTTTGCTGCTTTGGTGAGAAATTGTTTATTTCTGTATAATGCTCCTAGTTTTTTGTGGACTTTTTTATGGTCATGGATATGTGAATGTCAAATTTTAGTTTATTGTCTATTTCCACTCCTAGCAATTTGGTGTGTTCAGTTGGGTATATAGTGGTGTTGTCTTTTGCTGTGATGTTAAAGTAAGAGTCGTTTTGAGTATGTTTGGTGGGTTGGAAGATGAGTAGTTTAGTTTTGTGTGGGTTGAGTATTAATTAGGCATCGGATAACCATGTTTCAACAGAGGAAAAGGCTTCCTGTGTGACTTTTTGCAGTTTGGGTAGGGACTGGGTTGAGCAGATGATGGTTGAGTCATCTGCGTATTGGATGAGTGTGCCATGTTTAGTGGCAGAGGCTAGATTATTGGTGTAAACAGAGAAAAGTAGGCGTTCAAGGATGGATCCTTGGGGAACCCCTATGGAGACAGGTAGTTGGGGAGATATGTCATTCTGCCATACAACGGATTTTTGGCGGTCAGACAGGTAACTCTGAAACCAGTTGGTGACTGATTACTGAAACTACTCTCTAAACTAAAGCCTTGCTCCAATGCCCCTGATAACATTCCTTCCTCCTTCGTAAAAATAGCCTCCGAGGGCATTGCTCTCCCTATCAGCATACTGATCAGTAGATCCCTACTTGAATCCTATGTACCCAAACTATGGCACACTGCATATATTCTCCCACTTCACAAGGGTGCCAAAAACTGCAACGTCTCTAATTTCCACCCCATAGCCATCCTCTCCCCAATCTCCAAACTTCTTGAAAAATGCATCCACCTTCAGCTTTTGCCATTCCTTACCAACTACCAGCTATTCTCTCCCACCCAACACGGCTTCTGCCCAGGACACAGTACTAACTCCACCCTCCTCTCCTTCTTACATTCTGTCAATCTAGCTCATTACTCTGATAAAATAGTGTCATCGGTCCTGCTGGACTTATCTAAAGCCTTCAGAACCATCTTCCATGCTCTACTACTACATCATCTGTCTAATCTCAGTTTCTCCCACAAAACTCTTTCATGGTTCTCCAGTTATCTTTCAGACAGGTCCCAAGCTGTAAAATGGGGCCAGGGCACTTCCACATTCCTTCCTACCCCCACTGGGGTACCCCAAGGTTCCATACTTGGCCCAGTACTATTCAACATCTTTATTAATGACTTTCACAAAGCCATACCTAATACCAAAATTGTGCAATATGCTGACGATTCTTCCTTGATCTGCTGCTCCTGTAACCTAGCAGATCTCCATCTGACACAAACTGCCTTCTCTATCACAGAAAACTGGATGCTCCAAAATCACCGCTCCCTAAATGCCACCAAAACTAAAATCCTTCTATTCTCCCCTTCAAAATCCTCCCCTGTCGATAAGAATTAATTTCAAATTACCAGCCTTAACAACTCCTTGATAGAAGTCGTTCCCCCGCCAGACTTCTTGGTGTCACCATTGATGAACACCTAAAATTCAACACCCACATCCAACTAAACATTAAAAACCCACATAAAACTCAGCCTTCTCTATAGAAACATCCACTTCCTCTCTCCTACCACCATACTAGCACTCGCCACATCCTACCTCCTTCCCTCAATACTGTATGGCACCTCTCTGCTTACCAATTTATCCTCCACACTTTCCTCTAAGCTAGAAGCATGTTACAACAAAATATCCAGATTTGCTACCAAATCTAAATCAACATCTCATCATTGTACCTCCCTTCACTCATTAAATTGGCTTGAGCTCCCCAACCAACTTGACTTTCTCCAACTCACCACAGCCCACAAATTTCTGTTCCAACCTACTAAGTGCCCTGCACTGTCCAATATTCTACAACCATATACCCCCCATAGAGCCCTCAGATCTTTCCACCAAAACCTTATCTCCGTCCAAAAACCCAAGAATCCATCCGGTCAGCTTCTCCTATCTTTCTCCTTAGCTAAAAAATGGAATGCTCTCCCCTCCTCACTAAGGTCCTGTGACAACCTCGAAAAGTTTAAAACTCTTCTTCATTCCCACCTTTATCTACATAGGAAGTGCAACTGTACTCTTCACCCCAAACCTCTCAAGCATTCCTTTGCTTTTACTACTGGCTAACCTTCTCACCTAACTAACCTCATTCACATATATAGATTGTATACTTAACTAAACTGTAAAATCCAGCCACCAGGCTACTTGCCTGTATCTCTCGAATAACGAAACAAAGCCAAAATCCCAAAACACGGTAAACTGGTAGCTGCTTTTCAAAGCAATAAAACTGAGTAAGAACGAAAAGCTGTTTATTGAACGTAATTCAGTAAAATACCATAAAACCACCTTGATATCAAGGTGGTTTTATGGTATTTTACTGAATTACGTTTAATAAACAGTTTTTCGTTCTTACTCAGTTTTATTGCTTTGAAAAGCAGCTACCAGTTTACCGTGTTTTGGGATTTTGGCTTTGCCTGTATCTCTCACCTAAATGAAATTATAAATGTAATTGTCTGTTCTCTTTCTGAAAGCTAACTGTTCTTTGTATTCCAAAGTGTCTTTGTAAGTACACATGTAACTAAACTATGTATTTGTGGAGCTTTTCTCCCCAAGCCTCCACTGAAAATGGGCTCCCCAAGCCCAGTGGACCTCCCCAGTCATCAAACTGGAATAAATAAATAAAGCACCTGGAATAGATGGCTTAATTATAGAAATTTATAGGTTGTTCTCTTCTTCTATAATCTCTGTCCTACATAAAACCTTTCTTGAAGTTCAAACATTAGCAAATATTCCCCCTTCTTGGAGATATTCTCTGATTTCCCCTATATTAAAAGAGAATAAGGACCCTAATCATTGCAACTCATATAGACCAATTTCTTTGTTGAATAATGATTATAAACTATGTATGTCAATTATGGTCAATAGATTGAAAATACCCATATCTAAAATAATTAACGAAGACCAAATGTTTTTCATACATAACAAGCATACACAGGATAATACTAAGAGTATTAACTCTGATAGATTACCTCAATATAGGAAACCATGAAGCATTGATAATAGGTCTAGATATTCAAAAGGCCTTTGATTCCTTAAATTGGGGTTATTTATTTAAAGTCTTACGGTTATTTGATTTCCCCTTTTTTTATAACGATGATAAAGAAATCTATGAAAATAATCTAGCATATGTCAAATTAGGTCACTTTACTTCCAAAGCAATCCAAATCACTAGAGGTACTAGACAAGGAAGTCCCATGACTCCTATCCTATTTGCTCTGGCATAGAAATAGAAATACTTGCCATTTTAATACATAATAACCCAAAGATAAGAGGTATAAATATATATGACCAATATATTTCTAAAATAATGATGTTTGCTGATGATTTCTAACTTACCTTACCCAACTCTAAGGAAGTGTTAGGTGAAGTGAATATAGTAACAACAAATTTCCAAAAAACCTCAGGACTCTCCTTCAACAAATCTAAATCAAAATATGTATTATTAAATAAAAGAAAAAGAACATACAGGTTCCAGTTAATCATATTATTGGAAACCAAGTTGCAACTCTAGACTATTTAGGAATAGTCCTAGGCAAGAATATAGAGGAAACCTTGCAGCTTAACTATGCTAAAGTCATAGACTTAATCAAGACATTAATAAGCAAATGGAATAATTTGTTTATAACATTTAATGGTAGGTTACAACTGATAAAAATGGTTTTGTTACCTAAAATATTATATATACACAAGCGTTTATGCTTCCACCAGGAAAGAAAATCCTTAAAGAAATCACTTCAACTCTGATGAAATTCCTGTGGTACCCCAAAAGAAATAGAGTAGCATATTCTCATAATATCAGAAAATGGGGACAAGGGGGGTTAAAATTCCCAGAGATTGAAACTTATGTAAAGGCATCTATAATTAAAATAGTGGTGAATTGGATAAATCATATATACTCTTCCAGTTGGAAACAGTTACACTCCATTATACTAATGAATGAAAATTATTTATCAAAAATGCATTGGTAACTGACAAAGATAAGATATGGCTCTATTTAAGTTTAAATTTACAGTATAGTACAACAAAATTAACTAAACTAACACTAATAAACAATATTTTTGATGTGTTTAGAAAATTCATTAACACAAATATAGATATAAAACTGTGGCATAGATTTTTAATACCACTTACTATTACAAGGGATTTCCCTGATAAAACACATAGAGAGATTTTTGGTTTATGGAAAAATAATAACCTGTTTTGTTGGTTGCAATGTATTGAAAACCAACAAGCTTTGAACACACAAAGTATATTGTCAACCTATGGCCTATCCCCTAATGACTGGTTGGTTATTCAGAGTGTCACAGCATACACTAAGGATCTGTGTAGAATAATACATAACTCATCCTTCAAAACCATACCAAAAATTATAAACTGGATTTTTGAAATTCTATATAATAATATCAATGTTAAGAATGAATTATCATATCTATATAACACTTTGTCTATACGACAGCTCCTAAAGATTCTTACCTACAATACCTAACTAAAAGGTTTCAAGTATCATTATCAATGAAAGATAAAACAAACATTTTATTTTCAATTTAACTTCCTACTCACAATTCTGGAAGAGTTTTCATTGGAAATTTCTACACAGATCCTTTTTGAGACCTGAGAAACTCTCAAAAATGAACCTTTCAAACAGCAAGTTATGTTGGAGATGTCATCTGTCCACTAATGCTGACTAGTCTCATATTTTTTATGCCTGTACTAATATTAAACCATATTGGAATGAGATTAATAAATTTCTTCAAGCTATCTATACTGATATATTTGTTTTGACAAAGTCTTTAATTTTATTCAATGTTGTTAATAGTAATAAAATGAATGACCTGTATTTGTTGTGGACAATGTTAGCAATAGCCAGAAAATGTATAACTAGAAGATGGAACTCTGATGTAGCACCTACAATGGATGAATTCCTATCATCACTGAAGAAATGCATACTAATGGAGAAAAGAACTAAAGAGTTAAGACCTTTTCTTAAGCCATTGATTAATAGTCCATGGAGGAAAGTTTTGAATTTGATTGATACCCTACAGATGGAACCAAACTCTTCCTAACTATCATAGCTTATATATTAACTTATTATTTAACTACAAATGTTTTTATCTGAATCCTTTTTGTCAGGCTGAATGTAAATACTGTAAATAGTTATTGAATGTTATGAATGTATTAAATTATTGTGTTATTTCATCAAAATAAAAAATCATTTGAGTAAAAAAAAGAATACAAAATGTTATTTTCAGTAATGCAGGCAAGTCATAGATATTGGCTAATAAAGCTAATTGAAGAAAATTTCAAAATGTCTACATTTAATGCACCATTAAAAGGGTACAGCTTCTTTAGACACCTTTTTGGTATTTCATCATTGCTCGATGTATTCCAAAGACCTGTTGCAGACATAGTGGAAGGTGTTGTGAACACCTATTACTTAGTGTGGAGTTAGACACAAAAAGAGGACAAGAGACTAATACAGCTGAATATTATGATTACTATTACGTAATACAAGATCTGAATACACTGATTAACAAAGGACACTGATCACTACTTTTACTTGAGTAAGTGGCCTGAAGAATACAAAATGTTAATCTGAAGTTGTTTTATCTCGTCGTTCATTCTTTACTGATGGGTTTGGAGTTGATCCCTTGGCTCCGAGTTGGCACCTACTACAAAGCTTGAAAATTTCAAGTAGCTCGAGGCCAAGTCCCTATCCCATGATGCACCTTGAGTTACCTCAGATCTAGTTTGCTGCTGCAACTGATCGAAGGTTCTTGCTAGCTTGGGCCAGTAAAAATTTCTAAAATTGGAAATTTATTTTTAGAATAGTTAGATATTTAAGTTAGGTAAGCTCTTAAAGCTTTATCTGAAATGTTCCCTTATCTTGTGTGCTTTTTCATAGCCTTATATTTGGCCTCATTTTTTTCATAGGCCTATTTAAATTTTTCTGATTAGAAATTGTTTATTCAATGACCTTTTGTCACAATTTTTTCTTTGTATAGTATTGTGTGATTTCTTAGTGACAAGAAATTGTTTATTCAGTGACTTTTTGTCACATTTGTTCTTAGTACTTTATAATTCTTAAAGATAACTTGCTTATTATCTGCTTAGTTAATTTGTGTGTGTGTGCTTGTTAGTCTTAATTTGAGGGCTTGTGTACATATATTTAGCCTGTTTTTTATTAGAAGGCTTATTAAGAGTTGTTAGCCTTAGTTTAAAAGGCATGTTTGTGTGTGTGTGTGCGTGCTTATAGTTAGCCTGGTGGAAGTATAGTTAACCTGTTTTTCATTCCAAGGCTAATTTATATTTGCTGTTTTTGGGTGTGCCCATTTCTGTTATGGCTGATGACAAGGACAAAAACCCTAAGTCAGGGTTTAAAAAATGCCCTAAATGTGGGCAGAAGATGTTTGTTACTGACTGCCATGTTAATTGTGTGTACTGCTTAGGTGGCTTGCACTTATTAGAAACATGTTCCATATGCCATTCGTTTTCCTCTCGGGTCCTGAAAGAGGAAGTTCATTGACAGGGGTTTGTTGAAACCTTCTTTCCAGGAGGCTTTGAGTGACCAGGGTGGATCTAGTAAGTCCTCAAAGTACTCCAAGACTTCTGTGGATTCAAAAAAGTCTAAAAAGTCAAAAGAGTCTGTGACATTGGCTCCACAGGTCTCGGAGCTGACTGTCTTTTCTTTTTGGAGCCGGTCCCCAGTTTTGGAACTGGTATCCAAAATTCCTAAATTGCCACTACTTCAGTCGGTACCATCGGTCCGATCATCTCGGTCTTCTGTTAGCCTCTCTGATTTGAATGTGGATCAGGTGGTGCAGAAGCTTCTACAGGCACCAGTCTTTGCAAAATTATCAGCTCTGACTCAGGCAGCTTCGGAGCTGAAGACCCTTATGCCAGCTATATCACTTCCTCCTCTGAACCATACCAGTCCTTTGGAGCCGGAGGAGTTGGACTTGCTGATTATGCAGCCTTTGGGGCTGATGCCTGCTCCGGTGTCTTTGGCTCCATTCACTCTGACATCCTTGGCACCGATCAAGGACTCTAGGAGTCGACACTCTCTAGTCGGGTCCAAAGAGGATAGTCAAACTGACTTGTCTGTTACAACTTTGCCTCTAGGGGGTTTCGCTTGGATGAGCTCAGCTCCTACCTTGGTCTTGGAGCCCACTGTCCCGGTGCCAGGGGTATCGACAGTTTATTCGGATCTGTCGGTCCCTTTGCACTGGAGCAGGAGTGCCTTCAAAGCCATGAGGAGAGTTAAGTCTCCCAAGACATCCTCAACTTCAGGTCCAGCTTTTTCTTTCCCTAAAGCACCTGTGTCTGCTTCTGCTTCAGCTTCACAGATCCTAGCTAAGTGCAGAGACGCAGAGCTTCAGGAAGCCCCATTGGGTGACCCATGCTCTTCCGAGACCTCACCAGAATCTCCCACTGATGAGGTTCCCAGGAAGAGATTGTGTAAGAGGAAACATTTAGACACCCCTCAGGAGTCTCTTACATCTGATACTGACTTGGCTGAATCAGAAGGGGCTCAATGGTCCCCCTCAGAGGATATCTCATTTGCAGAGATACTTGAAATCCTTAGGCAGAGGGGTGACTGGCAGTCAACCAACCCTACTGAGGACGAGTCAGTTCTCCTGAAAGCTTTCGGGTGTCAACCCTCCACCTCTTGGGTGTCTCAGTCTTTCAATGAGCTTATGCAGCTGGTCTCACAAAAGGCGTGGGAGTCTCCAAACACCATGGAGCCTGTCCCTAGGAGACCTAATAAGTTCATATTTGCCCCCAAGATAAATCCTTCTTGACCAAAGGTATGCCAGTTGATGCAATGGTGGTGGCAGCAGCCACCAAAAAGGAAATGTCTGAAACAACTTCTTCTATCCATCCTCCTAACAGAGATGGATAGATATGGGAAGTGCATGTTTAGTTCAGTGACTTTTGCACTCCATTCACTTAACTATTTAACCCACTTTATGAGACTACAAAGAGATCTCCTTAAAGAGCTGGGAGATACTCTTCTGGGTACAGTAGCTGCAGATAAAGTTGCCTCCCAGCTTGCTACCCTCAACTCCATAGTGAACTCGTCCATGCGCCTCATTTCATATGCAGCTGATGGAACAAGTAGGGCAGCGGGCACAGGAGTTGGTCTTAGGAGACACTCCTGGATGCGCTTGTGTTCATTCATGGAGCCCTTCAAGTCATCCTTTGTGAATACCCCTTTGATGACTCGTCCCTTTTTGGGCCCAAAGTTAAGGAAACTTAAATCAGGTATGAGCAGGAGGGAAAGACTCTGCCATCAGAGTACATTTTTCCACCCCTACCAGACCCTACCCCAAGGGTCAAAAGGGAGGGAAAATGTGGTTTCAAAAAGTCCAAGGAGGCTTTTCAGGACACACATGGTGAACCCCCCTCCAGGGTCAGAGGAGGGGGCAACAATGGAAGACACCACCGTCATGGCAGAGGGGGTCTGCAAAACCAGGGTGAAAGAGATCACTTCTTTAGAAAGCCCTACCAGTGCTCCTGAAAGGGCGCCCAACTGTCCTGCTCTGGAGGCAGTTGGGGGTTGCTTATCTTTGTACCCAGATGCCTGGCTCAAAATAACAAATGACAACTGAGTACAAAGTGTTATTTCCAGAGGATACTTCATTCCATTCACCACACCCCCTCTACCAAGAAAAATCCCGGACGTTCCGCCCAGGTACAGGGAACAAGCAACAGTAGAGGTCCAGGTGTTGCTAAGAAAAAGTGTCATCCAACCAGTTTCAGCAGACTAGACAGGATCCGGAACTTACTTAAGATTCTTTTTAGTTCCAAAAAAGACAGGGGACTGGAGACCTATATTGGACCTCAGCAGACTAAACAAATCTGTAAAAAAAGAGAAGTTTTGGATGGTCACACTTCAGTCAATACTTCCCTTCTTAGGGACAGACAATTGGATGTGCTTGATAGATCTCCAGGATGCGTACTACCATATAAAACTGGCCAGGCCATCCAGGGCTCATCTGCTCTTCCGGCTGGGCGCCAATCATTACCAGTTTTGAGCCCTGTCCTTTGGCCTCATTACAGCTCCCAGAGTGTTCACCAAATACATGGCAGTAGTCATGGCTCACCTGAGATGTTTAGGATTCCAGGTGTTTCTGTACCTAGACGATTGGCTCCTCACTGCCACCACCAGGCATTAACTTATTCAGGCCAGGGAATCCACTCTGTCACTCTGCAACCAGCTGGGCATTACAGTAAACTCAGAAAAATCTGCCTTCTCGCCATCACAGCATATTGTCTTTATCAGAGCAGAGCTAGTCACCACCACCACCACTCTAAGACTTCCAGTAGAAAGAGTCTTACTTCTCTGTCAGCATGTCCGCATTCTAATATCTAAAAACAAGGCACCAGCATCAGAAGTTCTGAAATTGTTAGGAATGATGGCAGCAGAATTTCTGGCCATACCACTGGGTCATATGCATATGCAGATACTGCAATGGTTGTTCATTCAATGGTCTTACCAAGAGCTCCCCATGTCTCACATGATAATGATCACAAATTCCTGCAGAAAGGATCTACAGTGGTGGTTGACCTCACTTCATATTACAATAGGATGTCCATTTGTGTTACCCCCACCAGCGGCCACAGTGACCATGGACGCTTCCCTGATAGGGTGGGGGTTGCATTTTCAGGGAAGGACAGCCAAGGCACATGGACCGATCAAGAGATACCTCTGCATATCAATGTCCTAGAGATGAGAGC
Source organism: Protopterus annectens (assembly GCF_019279795.1). Lineage (NCBI taxonomy): Eukaryota > Metazoa > Chordata > Ceratodontiformes > Protopteridae > Protopterus > Protopterus annectens. Next base: position 1,618,737,258 of record NC_056733.1, on the reverse strand, counting down.
AGTACTTTTGGCATTGCAGTGCTTCCAGGACTCTCTTCCTGTGGGTACAATTGTGATTCAGACGGACAATATGTCAGTGGTCTGGTACTTGAACAAACAAGGAGGAACCAGGTCATACCCCCTTTGTCACAAGGCCCTAAGAGTATGGCAGTGGGCTATTTCCACCCAGTGGGTTTCTGTTAGCAACGCACATCCTGAGGAAATCCAATTGTGATAGCAGACAAGCTGAGCAGAGCAATTTTGTTGCTGCATGAGTGGTCCCTCAACACGGAAATTGCAGACAGGATATTCCGCAGGTGGGGCCAGCCTTGCTGTGACCTTTATGCCAGTCACATGAACACAAAATGCAAAAGCTACTTTGCCCTGATTCCTCCTCTGGGAAGTCCCAAGAGATGCACTCATTTACGATTGGCCCCTGGGTCTCCTTTATGCATTCCCACCAATTCCATTGATACCCAAGGTATTACACAAAGCAAAAGCTCTGAGACGGACCATTATTCTAATAGCTTCTCATTGGTCTCGTCAGATTTGGTTCCCCTTCCTTCTACTTCATCTTTTGGAGGACCCCTGGATTCTGGACCCAGTTCCAGACCTTCTGACTTACTCATCAGGGGAACTTTATCCCTCTCTGCAGTCCCTGAAGCTGACAGCTTGGCTGCTCCAATTCCCATCATAACCAGGTTCCATAACCTTTCCAATGAGACAAAGCAAATTCTCCTCTCCTCTCATAAATCCTCTGTGAGGAAGCTATACCTCAGCAAATTTCTATATTGGCCTCTAAAAACAATATTGATCCTTACCAAGTCCCTATGGCCTCTATTCTAGAATTCTTAACCATGATATTCAATAAAGGAACTGTCCGTGTTCAGCTTGCTGCCATTTCTAACTTTCATCTGGGATTTGAAGGATTGAATATTATGTAACACAAATTATCAAAAGAGTTTCTCAAAGGGATCTTCCATATTAGACCACCTGTAAAATCTCCCTACTCTTCCATGGAATCTAAAGTTTATGCTTTCCCGCATAATTCTTCCTCCATTTGAACCAGCTTCCACATGTGACCTCAAATTTTTGCCACGGAAAACCATCTTTTTAGTGGCTATTATTTCTGCCTGCAGCATGTCAGAGCTACAAGCCTTGTCCATCAAGCCTCCTTATTTGATTTTCCATGCTGACAGAGTGTCACTTTGAACAAACCCCTCTTTCTTACCTAATGTTTGCACTGAAACTAATCTCAATCAAATTATTGATTTTCCAGTTTTTCTTCCCCAACCACTCCAACAATCTAGAGTACATGCTGCACAAACTTGATGTTCACAGACAGCTCAGATTTTATTTGGATAGAACAAAAGATTTCAGGAAATCAGACCAGCTTTTTGTTTCATTTTCAGATTCCAGGAAAGGTATGCCAGTGGCTAAAACAACTCTGTCTAAATGGTTATTTGATTGCATCACCTTTGCTTATTCAGCTGCCAGTATACCCTTACAGCATAAAATTAAAGCTCACTCAACCAGAGCAGTTTCTACATCCTCCGCTTTTTCTGCCATACTTCCTATTGATAACATTTGTGCAGCAGCCACTTGGTCAAAACCTCATACCTTTATCACTCATTACAAATTTGACAGGGCCTCCTATGGATCCATGGTCCTGAGAAATATTCTCCCATGAGCCACCCAAAGTAGATGGTGCTTGGGGTGCTACCCTTCTGTAAAAATGAATGGTGAGATAGAACAACTTCACATAAAATGGTTATGTACTTACCATAATGTTCCATGTGAATTGTTCATCTCGCTTTTATTCTTACGTCTCTCCCTCCTACCCCCTCCTGGGCTCTCAGAAGACCGAGATGCTAGATCCTTCCTGGTCACTCAACCCTTCTGTACTTTCTCTCTCATGGAATTATAGAATGACATATGGTACTATTATACGCAGCAAACAAGATCTGAGGTAACTCAAGGTGCATCATGGGATAGGGACTTGGCCTCGAGCTACTTCAAATCCTTGAGCTTTGTAGTAGGTGTCGACTCTGAGCCGAGGGATCAGCTCTGGAACCCATCAGTAGAGAATGAAGGCGAGATGCACAACTCACATGGAATGTTATGGTAAGTACATAACTTCTTTTTTTCTGTATTGCATGCAAATCTTAGATATTGACTGATAAAGTTAATTGAAAAAAAACTCCAAAAATGTCACATTTAATGCACAATTAAAAAGGTACAGTTTCCTTAAGACACCTTTTTGGTATTTCATCAGTGCTAGATGTATTCCAAAAAGCTGTTGCAGACATACTGGAAGGTGTTGTGAACACCTCTTAGTGTGTGATCAGGCACAAAAAGAACATGACAAAAGACTAGTACAGCTGCCAAATAGGCTAAGATAGTATAAATTCAACCCAAACATCTGAAATACTTTGGTTATAATCTGATGTTAATGGGACTGAAACCTGATGCAGAAAAAGTCAGATCACGTATGCAAATCCAGAGCCAAGAAGCAAGCAGACATTACAGTGTTTTCAAAAATGATTCACTGTTTTGACATTTTTGTTGATAATATAAAGAAAATGCTACCTCTGAGAGAGCTGCTGAAGCAAGAAGCAGCATCGGAATGAAGATTTGAGCAGGAGCACAGTTTTGAAATGCATAACTACTTAGATGTGTGCCAGTGTTGAATAAGTCCGCTGTATTGTAAGAACAAGCCATTCAGAATGGTGTAAGAGGAATAATTAAATAAACAATTGCCTATGGGTCAAGAACATTTACAGTTACACTAAATAAAGATACTTGTATAGAAAATGCACTGTTAGTAACATACCCAATGTTTCTTTGAAAGGCACCTCTGGCGTTGCAGAAAATATTACTTAATCTCTGGAAGCATGATATGGAAGTGAAATACAGACCAAGCAAAGAACAATACATAGGAAGTACACTGAGTATAGCATATCTAATAGAGAGATATAGGTAGAGTTGCAAGAAGAAATGCTAGAAATTATTTTATCAACAACACAGTTACCATTGACAGAATGAAAGCTTTCAAATTTAAGGCTGTACTGACACAAGGAAATGCTTTTTACTGAAAGCAGTTGCACTGGGCAACTGACTTACAAAAAGTCATCCATAAAGAATGAATCCATACTTTCCTTTTAGAGAGTAAATAGTCTGTGCAAAGGGATGTTCAAAACTGACAAAGTGATGTTTTCCTGTCATCTGAGAATACAAATGCTTGAAGGGATAATCTCATCTGGAGATAGTGAAGTGCAAAGAAAGGTGAGCTCCATAGCAGATTGGGTTAAAACCCTGTATATGATCCAAATAATATGAGATCAATTTGTCACCCAGGCACTGGAAGAACCAATGAGGGATTTGTGGGAATGGGTGGTTAAGGCATATTGGGTGAATGAGGAGATTCAGCTTGCTGCAATTCTGAAAGTTTCTAGAGCGATAAATGAAAATTACTTGTAGCATATAGGCTGGGAGGTAGTGCATGTTATTAGGCTTTATGAGGTTGTGCTAGAGTGCATGCATCCACAAGGGAAAAAAAAACAGGCCCTCATATCTGAAAGTATACATGCCAGGGGAGAAGTTGGGAACAAAATGTATAACCCTAATGGCTGCCCGGAATGACTATTCTGAATGATTGTTACTAGAGGGAATGCCTATGATGGTTTGTTCACAAGAGTGATAATGATTAGAAGACTGAATTAAAAAATATTTTTAAAAAGGGTAAATAATTGTTCTATTGATATCTGAAAATAAATTCAAAGTAAAGAAAATACTTTCAGAAATGCTATTTTAATAGAAACTCCAATAGACTGCCAGATTTGTAAGCATGAGACCAGGGGACTAAGCTTGAATTCAGAAATCACAGGAAAGTTTGCAGCCTCATGCTGAAGTAGGTAGCCAGTCAAATGAAACAAGGACCTTTGCTGTTCATGATGGAGATAGAAAGTATTAATGCATCACAGCACCCTTTTTGGGCATAAAGTAATATCTATGCCATGCATACCACTTTTGCCTTATTTCTCTCTCTCTAAAAAAAAAATATATATATATATATATATATAGAGAGAGAGAGAGAGATTGACCTAATAGCTGTACTGGAAAGACCAAAATGTCAGTGTTCAAAATGACATAGCAAAAGTTGATGTGCTACTACTCATGAGCTGAGCAGCAACCTGTGCATGCAAAAAGTAAAACTTGAAAAACTAAAAAAAAAAATGTTTTTTTTTTCCTAGAAAGCAAGTCCCCATGCTTCCACTACTTCCCTTGCTAATTATATATATTAGCTGTAAAATCACACACTGTTGGAGAAAAGGCATGTTCCCTAATCCTGAGAATTGTACAGATTATCACACCTGTCAACATTTTCCTTAGATGACCAAATTTTGTTCATTAAACTGCTCTTGACCAAAGCTATGTTCAACTAAATTCAGTGCTCCTCCCTTATTTGTGTGTGTGTATGTATGTGTGTATATATATATATATATATATATATATATATATATATATACACAGCAGATATAAAAAGTGTACATACCCCTGTTAAAATGCCAGGTTTTTATGATTTAAAAAATGAGACCAGACTAAATCATTTCAAAACTTTTCCCACCTTTAATGTGACCTATAACCTGTACAATTCAATTGAAAAACAAACAAATCTGTTGCAGAAAAAAATATAAAAAATACAAATGTACAATATACTGGTTGCATAAGTGTGCACAGCCTTAAACTAATACTTTGTTGAAGCATCTTTTGATTACAGCATTCAGTCTTCTTAGGTGCACACCTGTCATCAATTAAAGAGACTCTGATTAACCCCAAATAAAGTTCAGCTGTCCTAGTAGGATTTTCCTGAAATTTACTCAGTTGCCTACTACAGCAAAAGCCATGGTTCGCAGAGACCTTACAAAGCATCAAAGAGATCTCATTGTTGAAAGGTATCTGTCAGAAGCATACAAAAAAATTTCCACAGCATTGGATATACCATGGAACACAATGGAAACAGTCATCAAAAGTTGGAGAAAATATGGGACAACAGTGACGTTGCAATGAACTGGTCACCCCTTCAAAATTGATGAAAGGACAAGGTGAAAACTGGTCAGGGAGGCTGCCAAGAGACCTACAGCAATACTGAAGGAGCTGCAGGAATTTCTGGCAAGTACTGATTGTGTACTACTTGTGACAATAATCTCCCGTATTCTCCATATGTCTGGGCTATGGGGTAGGGTTGCAAGACAGAAGCCTTTTCTTACACAGAAAAACATACATGCCTGGTTAAAATTTGCAAAACAAAACATCAAGTCTCCCAAAAGCATGTGGGAAAATGTGCTGTGGTCTGATGAGACCAAGGTTTAACTTTCTGGCCACAATTTCAAATGGTAGAGTTGGTGCAAAAACAACACTTCACATCACCAAAAGAACACCATCCCCACTGTGAAGCATGGCAGTGGCAGTATCATGCTTTGGGGTTGCTTTTTTTCAGCTGGAACTGGGGCTTTAGTCAAGGTGGAGGGAATTATGAACAGTTCCAAATACCAGTCACTTTTGACCCAAAACCTTCAGGTGTCTGCTAGAAGGCTGAAGCTGAAGAGGAATTTCACCTTTCAGCACTACAATTACCCTAAGTATACATCCAAATCAACAAAAGAATGGCTTCATCAGAAGAAAATTAAAGTTTTGGAATGGCCCAGTCAGAACCCAGACCTAAATCCAATAGAAACTCTGTGGGGTAACCTGAAGAGGGCTGTGCACAAGAGATGCCCTCGCAATCTGACAGATTTGGAGCACTTTTGCAAGGAAGTGTGGGCAAATATTGACAAGTCAAGATGTACTATGCTGATAGACTCCTGCCCAAGAAAACTGAATACTGTAATTAAATCAAAAGGTGCTTCAACAAAGTATTAGTTTAAGGGTGTGCATACTTATGCAACCATATTATTGTATTTTTTTTTATATATTTTTCCCCTAACATATTTGTTTGTTTTTCAATTGAATTGTACAGGTCATAGGTCACATTAAAGCTGGGAAAAGTTTTGAAATGATTTATTGT